>NW_027454945.1:0-51814 GCF_040206685.1 Ascaphus truei | reverse complement strand
TGTGTCAGAGGTGTTGGGGAGTGGTAGGGGTGTCCCTGATAATGTCGGGGCATACTCTATTGTTAAATCTGCAAGTGTTTCAGAGGCTGCTTCTGTCGCTGTGTCTACTAGCAGTGAGTGTGGTAGTGACTGTGATTGTGTTGACAGGACCTTGAATCCCTCTGCTATTTGATTCTTACATCCTTCTGCCAATCCCTCGGCTAACCCTTGAACAGTTAGAGATATGTATTCCTTAATGTCTGTGTTTTGCAGGGACTGAGTGTCCTGTTACTGGTGTGTGTCGGAATGAGAAATTAATTCCGCACTTTCGTCTGTCTTTTCAACCTCCCTGGAGACAGGGGTTTTTCGTGTGATCTGTGTGGGGGCAGGTGGTGGTGGAGAGGCAGGTGCCATGTTGGAGTCTGTATTGTCTCGTAGTTCCTCATGCGTGTGCTTATGTGTGGGGGGGTGCACATCCTTGGGACCCCATCCAGTACACATAGTACTGGAGGTGGAGGATTGTCCCTGATTGGGTGGGGCAGTGTACTGGTGAGGGTTTTGGGTTACCTGTGCAGCATAATATGACAATGCTGCCAGCACTGTTGGGTCTAAGCATGGGTACATGGGCATGGGCATGTGGGGTTTTGGGGGATACGGGATATATATTATCAATGAGGGAGGGGGGGAGACGGTGAGGGAGGGGGGACACATGGTGAGGGAGGGGGGGAGATGGCGAGGGAGGGAGGGGAGAAAGCGAGGGAAGGGGGAGAGAGACAGCAAGGGGGGGAGAGAGATGGCGAGGGGGGGGAGAGAGACGGCGAGGAGGGGGGGAGAGAGACGGCGAGGGGGGGAGAGAGACGGCGAGGGGGAGAGAGAGACGGTGAGGGGGGAGACAGTGAGGGGGGGAGACAATGAGGGGGAGAGAGATAGTGGGGGGGGAGAGACAGTGAGGGGGGAGAGACAGTGAGGGAGGGGGAGAGACAGTGAGGGATGGGGGGAGAGGGAGATGGTGAGGGATGGGGGGGAGAGACGGGTGGGAGACAGTGAGGGGGGGAGAGACTGTGAGGGAGGGGGGGAGAGACAGTGAGGGGGGAGAGACAGTGAGGGAGGGGGAGAAACAGTGAGGGATTGGGGGGAGAGACAGTGAGTGAGAGGGGGGGAGACAGTGAGGGAGGGGGGAGAGACAGTGAGGGAGGGGAGGGAGAGACAGTGAGGGAGGGGGGAGAGACAGTAAGGGCAGATGGAGGGCGGAGAGAGGGAGGGGGGAATAGAGACAGGGAGGGGGGGAGAGACAGTGATGGAGGGAGGGGGGGAGAGAGACATGGAGGGGGGGAGAGAGACAGTGAGGGAGGGGAAGAGAGACAGTGAGGAAGGGGGAAGAGAGAGAGTAAGGGGGGAGGGAGACAGTGAGGTTGAAGGGAGGAGAGAGGGAGGGAAGAGAGAGGGAGGGAAGGGGGATAGAGACAGGGAGGTGGGGGGGAGAGAGAGACAGTGAGGGAGGGGGAGAGAGAGTGAGTGGGAAGAGAGACAGTGAGGGCGGAGGGAGGAGAGAGGGAGGGAGGGCAGAGAGAGGGAGGGATAGAGACAGGGAGGGAGCGGGAGAGAAACAGGGAGGGAGGGGGGATAGAGACAGTGAGGGAGGGGGGAGAGAGACAGGGAGGGAGGGGGGAGAGAGACAGTGAGGGATGGAGGGGGGAGAGAGACAGTGAGGGATGGAGGGGGGAGAGAGACAGTGAGGGAGGGAGGGGGGAAAGAGACAGTGAGGGAAGGAGGGGGGATAGGAGGAGGGGGGAGAGACAGGGAGGGAGGGGGGAGAGAGAGACAGAGGGGGGCAAGTGAGGGGGGGAGAGAGTGAGGGAGGGGGGAGAGAGAGTGAAGGAGGGGGGGGAGAGAGTGAGGCAGGGGGCAGAAAGTGAGGGAGTGGGGGGAGAGTGTGGGAGGGGGGGAGAGAGGGATGGGGGGGAGAGAGGGATGGGGGGAGAGAGGGAGGGGGGAGAAAGGGAGGGAGGGGGGAGAAAGGGAGGAGGGGGGAGAGAGAGACGATGAGGGGAGGGGGGGAGAGAGAGACGGTGAGGGGGCAGGGGAGAGAGTGACGGTGAGGGGGGGAGAGAGAGACGGTGAGGGCGGGGGGAGAGACGGTGAGGAGGGGGGAGAGACATGGTGAGGGAGGGGGGGAGAGAGATGATGAGGGAGATGGGGAGAGAGAGACGGTGAGGGGGAGGGGGAGAGATGGTGAGGGAGGGGGAGGGGGGGAGAGAGAGACGGTGAGGGAGGTGGAGGGGGGGAGGGAGATGGTGAGGGAGGGAGGGGGGAGAGAGACAGTGAGGGAGGGAGGGGGGAGAGAGACAGTGAGGGAGGGGGGAGAGAGACAGTGAGGGAGTGGGAAGAGAAGTGAGGGGGGGAGAGAGACAATGAGGGCGGACGGAGGAGAGAGGGAGGGAGGACGGAGAGAGGGAGGAAAGGGGGATAGAGACAGGGAGGGAGGGAGGGGAAATAGAGACAGTGAGGGAGGGGGGATAGAGACAGGGAGGGGGGATAGAGACAGTGAGGGAGGGAGGGTGGAGAGAGACAGGGAGGGGGGAGAGAGACAGGGAGGGAGGGGGGAGAGACAGGGAGGGAGGTGGGGGAGAGAGACAGTGAGGGATGGAGGGGGAGAGAGACAGTGAGGGAAGGATGGGGGGAGAGGAAGGGGGGAGAGACAGGGAGGGAGGAGAGAGTGAGGGAGGGGGGGGAGAGAGTGTGGGAGGGGGGGAGAGTGAGGGAGGGGGGGAGAGAGTGAGGGAGGGGGGGAGAGAGTGAGGGGGGGGGGGAGAGAGTGAGGAAGGGGAGGGGAGAGAGTGAGGGAAGGGGGGAGAGAGTGAGGGAAGGGGGGAGAGAGTGATGGAGGGGGGGAGAGTGAGGGAGGGGGGGAGAGAGTGAGTGAGGGGGGGGAGAGAGTGAGGGAAAGGGGGGAGAGAGTGAGGGAGGGGGGGGGGAGAGTGAGGGAGGGGGGGAGAGAGTGAGGGAGGGGGGAGAGTGTGAGGGCATGTGAGGGGGGGAGATAGTGAGGGAGGGGGGGGGAGAGAGTGAGAGAGGGGGGAGTGAGGGGGGGGAGAGAGTGAGAGATCGGGGGGAAAGAGTGAGGGAGTGGAGGGACGATGGTGAGGGAGGGGGGATAGACGGTGAGGGAGGGGGGGAGACGGTGAGGGAGGGGGGTAGATGGTGAGGGAGGGGGGAGATGGTGATGGAGGGGGGGAGACGGTGAGGGAGGGGGGGGAGATGGTGCAGGAGGGGGGGAGATAGTGAGAGGGGGGGGGAGACTGTGAGGGAGGGGGGAGACAGTGAGGGAGGGGGGGGAGACGGTGAGGGAGGGGGGGACATGATGAGGGAGGGGGGGGAGACGGTGAGGGAGGGGGGGGGGAGACAGTGAGGGAGGGGGGAGAGACAGTGAGGGCGGAGGGAGGGCAGAGAGAGTGAGGGAGGGCGAAGAGCGGGAGGGGGGATAGAGACAGGGAGGGAGGGGGAGAGAGACAGTGCGGGAGGGAGGGAGGGAGGGAGGGGGGAGAGAGACAGTTTGGGAGGGAGGGGGAGACAGTGGGGAAGGGGGGGAGAAAGTGAGGGAGGGGGGGGAGAGAGTGAGGGAGGGGGGGAGAGAGGGAGGGGGGGGTGAGAGTGACTGAGGGGAGAGAGAGTGAGGGAGTGAGGGAGGGGGGGAGAGAGTGAGGGAGGGGGAGATGGTGGGGGAGTGGGGGTAGAGAGTGAGGGAGGGGGGGATAGAGTTGGGGAGGGGGGAGGGAGGGAGGGAGAGGGGAGAGGGACAGTGAGGGATGGAGGGAGGAGAGAGATAGTGAGGGAGGGGGGGAGAGACAGTGAGGGAGGGAGGGGGAGAGAGACAGTGAGGGAAGGAGCGGGGAGAGAGTCAGTGAGGGAGGTGGGGGAGACAGACAGTGAGGGAGGGAGGGGGGGAGAGAGACAGTGAGGGATGGGGGAAGGGGGGAGAGAGACAGTGAGGGAGGGGGGGAGAGAGGACAGTGAGGGAGGGGGTAGAGAGACAGTGAGCGAAGGAAAGGGGAGGCAGATGGGGTGGAGACAGTGAGGGGGGAGAAAGTGAGGGAGGGGGGGAGAGAGTGAGGGAGGGGGGAGAGAGTGAGGTAGGGGGGAGATAGTGAGGGACGGGGGCAGAGAGTGAGGGAGGGGGGAGAGAGGGATGGGGGGAGAGAGGGAGGGGGGGAGAAGAGTGAGGGAGGGGAGGAGAGAGTGAGGGAGGGGGATAGAGTGAGGGAGTGAGGGAGGGGGGAGAGAGTGAGGGAGGGGGAGAGAGTGAGGGAGGGGGGTAGAGAGTGAGAGAGGGGGGGAAGGGGGAGGGAGGGAAGGGGGATAGGTACAGTGAGGGATGGAGGGGAGAGAGACAGTGAGGGAGGGGGAAGAGAGACAGTGAGGGAGGGAGGGAGGGGGAGAGAGACAGTAAGGGAGGACGGGGGGAGAGAGAAAGAGTGAGGAAGGGGGGAGAGAGTGAGGGAGGGGGGAGGAGAGAGTGAGGGAGGGGGGCAGAGAGTGAGGGAGGGGAGAGAGAGGGAGGGGGGGAGAGAGTGAGGGAGGGGGGAGAGAGTGAGGAAGGGGGGGGAGAGAGTGGGGGAAGGGGGGGAGAGAGTGAGGGAGGGGGGGGGGGAGAGAGTGAGGGAGGGGGAGAGAGTGAGGGAGGGGGGGGAGAGTGAGGGAGGGGGGGAGAGAGTGAGGGGAGGGGGGGAGAGAGTGAGGGAGGGGGGGAGAGAGTGAGGGGGGGAGTGAGGGGGGAGGGGGGGAGAGAGTGAGGGGGGGAGTGAGGGGGGAGAGGGTGAGGGATGGGGGGAGAGAGTGAGGGATGGGGGGGAGAGAGTGAGAGAGGGGGGGAGAGAGTGAGGGGGGGAGAGAGTGAGGGATGGGGGGAGAGAGTGAGGGAGTGGGACGATGACAGTGAGGGAGGGGGGGAGACATGAGGGAGGGGAGGGGAGATGGTGAGGGAGGGGGGAGATGGTGAGGGAGGGTGGGAGACGGTGAGGGAGGGGGAGACGGTATGGGAGGGGGGGGAGACGGTGAGGGAGGGGGGGAAACGGTGCGGGAGGGGGGGAGACGGTGAGAGAGAGGGGGAGACGGTGAGGGAGGGGGGGAGACGGTGAGGGAGGGGGGACAAATGGTGAGGGAGGGGGGGAGATGGCGAGGGAGGGAGGGGAGACAGCGAGGGAAGGGGAGAGAGACAGCAAGGGGGGGAGAGAGATGGCGAGGGGGGAGAGAGACGGTGAGGAGGTGGGAGAGAGACGGCGAGGGGGGAGAGAGACAGCTAGGGGGGAGAGGCAGCGATGGGGGAAAGTCTGTGAGGGGGGGAGACAGTGAGGGGGGGAGACAGTGAGGGGGGGAGACAGTGATGGAGGGAGGGGGGAGAGAGACATGGAGGGGGGGAGAGAGACAGTGAGGGAGGGGAAGAGAGACAGTGAGGAAGGGGGAAGAGAGAGAGTAAGGGGGGAGGGAGACAGTGAGGGCGGAGGGAGGAGAGAGGGAGGGAAGAGAGAGGGAGGGAAGGGGGGATAGAGAAAGGGAGGGTGGGGGGAGAGAGAGACAGTGAGGAGGGGGGGAGAGAGAGTGAGTGGAAGAGAGACAGTGAGGGCGGAGGGAGGAGAGAGGGAGGGAGGGAGGGCAGAGAGAGGGAGGGATAGAGACAGGGAGGGAGCGGGGAGAGAGACAGGGAGGGAGGGGGGATAGAGACAGTGAGGGAGGGGGGAGAGAGACAGGGAGGGAGGGAGGAGGGAGGGGGGAGAGAGACAGTGAGGGATGGAGGGGGGAGAGAGACAGTGAGGGATGGAGGGGGTAGAGAGACAGTGAGGGAGGGAGGGGGAAAGAGACAGTGAGGGAAGGAGGGGGGGATAGGGAGGGGGGAGAGACAGGGAGGGAGGGGGGAGAGAGAGACAGAGGGGGGCAAGTGAGGAGGGGAGAGAGTGAGGGAGGGGGGAGAGAGTGAAGGAGGGGGGGAGAGAGTGAGGCACGGGCAGAAAGTGAGGGAGTGGGGGGACAGTGTGAGGGAGGGGGGGAGAGAGGGATGGGGGGAGAGAGGGATGGGGGGAGAGAGGGAGGGGGGAGATAGGGAGGGAGGGGGGAGAGAGAGACGATGAGGGAGGGGGGGATAGAGAGATGGTGAGGGGGCAGGGGAGAGAGAGACGGTGAGGGGGGGAGAGAGAGACGGTGAGGAGGGGGGAGAGAGATGGTGAGGGAGGGGGGAGAGAGATGGTGAGGGAGATGGGGAGAGAGAGACGGTGAGGGGAGGGGGGAGAGATGGTGAGGGAGGGGGAGGGGGGAGAGAGAGACGGTGAGGGAGGTGGAGGGGGGGATGGAGGTGGTGAGGGAGGGAGGGGGGAGAGAGACAGTGAGGGAGGGAGGGGGGAGAGAGACAGTGAGGGAGTGGGAAGAGAAAGTGAGGGGGGAGAGAGACAATGAGGGCGGAGGGAGGAGAGAGGGAGGGAGGGCGGAGAGAGGGAGGAAAGGGGGATAGAGACAGGGAGGGAGGGGAGATAGAGACAGTGAGGGAGGGGGGGATAGAGACAGGGAGGGGGGATAGAGACAGTGAGGGAGTGAGGGGGGAGAGAGACAGGGAGGGAGGGGGGAGAGAGACAGGGAGGGAGGGGGGGAGACGGTGCAGAAGGGGGTAGATAGTGAGAGGGGGGGAGACGGTGAGGGAGGGGGGGAGACGGTGAGGGAGGGGGGGAGACGGTGAGGGAGGGGGGGACATGGTGAGGGAGGGGGGGAGACGGTGAGGGAGGGGGGGAGATGGTGAGGGAGGGGGGGGGGAGACAGCGAGGGAGGGGGAGGGAGACGGCGAGGGGTGGGAGAGAGACGGCGAGGAGGGGGAGAGAGACGGCGAGGGGGGGAGAGAGACGGCAAGGGGGGAGAGAGTGAGGGGGGATAGAGACAGGGAGGGAGAGGGGACAGGGAGGAAGGGGGGATAGATACAGGGAGGGGGGATAGAGACAGTGAGGGAGGGAGGGGGGAGAGAGACAGGGAGGGAGGGGGAGAGAGACAGGGAGGGAGGGGGGGAGAGACAGGGAGGGAGGTGGGGGAGAAAGACAGTGAGGGAGGTGGGGGAGAGAGACAGTAAGGGAGGGAGGGGGGGGAGAGAGACAGTGAGGGATGGAGGGGGAGAGAGACAGTGAGGGAAGGATGGGGGAGAGGAAGGGGGAGAGACAGGGAGGAAGGGGGGAGTGAGACAGAGGGGGGAGACAGTGAGGGGGGGGGGAGAAAGTAAGGGAGGGGGGAGAGAGTGAGGGAGGGGGAGAGAGTGAGGGAGGGGGGGAGAGAGTGAGGGAGTGAGGGAGGGGGGGAGAGAGTGAGGGAGGGGGGGAGAGAGGGAGGGGGGAGAGAGTGAGGGAGGGGAGGAGAGAGTGAGGGAGGGGGGAGAGAGTGAGGGAGGGGGGAGAGAGTGAGGGAGGGGGGAGAGAGAGTGAGGGAGGGGGGGAGAGAGTGGGGGAGGGGCAATGGGGGGAGGGAAGGGGGATAGGGACAGTGAGGGATGGAGGGGGAGAGAGACAGTGAGGGAGGGAGGGGGAGAGAGACAGTGAGGGAATGAGGGGGGAGAGTGGGAGGGGGGAGAGAGACAGTGAGGGAGGGAGGGGGGAGAGAGACAGAGGGGGAGAGAGTGAGGGAGGGGGGAGAGAGTGAGGGAGGGGGGAGAGAGTGAGGGAGGGGGGGAGAGCATGAGGGAGAGGGGAGAGTGAGGGAGGGGGGGAGAGAGTGAGGGAGGAGGGGAGAGAGTGAGGGAGTGGGGGAGAGAGTGAGGGAGGGGGAGAGAGTGAGGGAGGGGGGGAGAGAGTGAGGGAGGGGGGGAGAGTGAGGGAAGGGTGGAGAGAGTGAGGGGGGGAGAGAGTGAGGGCGTGTGAGGGGGGGAGGGAGTGAGGGATGGGGGGAGAGAGTGAGAGAGGGTGGGAGTGAGGGGGGGAGAGAGTGAGGGATGGGGGGGAGAGAGTGAGGGAGTGGAGGGACGATGGTGAGGGAGGGGGGGAGATGGTGAGGAGGGGGGTAGATGGTGAGGGAGGGGGGAGACGGTGATGGAGGGGGGAGACGGTGAGGGAGGGGGGGAGACGGTGCAGAAGGGGGGGAGATAGTGAGAGGGGGGGAGACGGTGAGGGAGGGGGGAGACAGTGAGGGAGGGGGGGACATGGTGAGGGAGGGGGGGGAGACGGTGAGGGAGGGGGGGGAAGGTCAGGGAGGGTGGGGGAGACGGTGAGGGAGGGGGGGGAGACAGCGAGGGGGGGAGAGAGACGGCAAGGGGGGAGAGAGATGGTGAAGGGAGGAGACAGTGAGGGGGGGGAGACAGTGAGGGGGAGAGAGATAGTGAGGGGGGAGAGACAGTGAGGGGGGAGAGACAGTGAGGGAGGGGGAGAGACAGTGAGGGATGGGGGGAGAGGGAGATGGTGAGGGAGGGGGGGAGAGACGGGTGGTAGACAGTGAGGGGGGAGAGACAGTGCGGGAGGGGGTGAGAGACAGTGAGGGAGGAGGGGAGAGACAGTGAAGGAGGGGGGGGAAGACAGTGAGGGGGGAGAGACAGTGAGGGAGGGGGGAGAGAGAAAGTGATGGAGGGGGGAGAGAGACAGTGAGGAGGGGGGGAGAGACAGTGAGGAAGGGGGGGGAGAGACAGTGAGGGAGGGGGGAGAGACAGTGAGGGCGGAGGGAGGGCAGAGAGAGTGAGGGAGGGCGAAGAGAGGGAGGGGGGATAGAGACAGGGAGGGAGGGGGAGAGAGACAGTGCGGGAGGGAGGGAGGGGGGAGAGAGACAGTTTGGGAGGGAGCGGGGAGACATTTGGGGAGGGGGGGAGACAGTGGGGAAGGGGGGGAGAAAGTGAGGGAGGGGGGGAGAGAGTGAGGGAGGGGGGGAGAGTTGGATGGGGGGGTGAGAGTGACTGAGGGGAGAGAGAGTGAGGGAGTGAGGGAGGGGGGGAGAGAGTGAGGGAGGGGGGGAGAGAGTGAGGGAGGGGGAGATGGTGGGGGAGTGGGGGGAGAGAGTGAGGGAGGGGGGGATAGAGTTGGGGAGGAGGAGAGAGATAGTGAGGGAGGGGGGGAGAGACAGTGAGGGAGGGAGGGGGAGAGAGACAGTGAGGGAGGGAGCAGGGAGAGAGACAGTGAGGGAGGTGGGGGAGAGAGACAGTGAGGGAGGGAGGGGGGAGAGAGACAGTGAGGGAAGGGGGGAGAGAGACAGTGAGTGAGGGGTAGAGAGACAGTGAGCGAAGGAAAGGGGAGGCAGATGGGGTGGAGACAGTGAGGGGGGAGAAAGTGAGGGAGGGTGGAGAGAGTGAGGGAGAGGGGAGAGAGTGAGGTAGGGGGGGAGATAGTGAGGGACGGGGGCAGAGAGTGAGGGAGGGGGGAGAGAGGGATGGGGGGAGAGAGGGAGGGGGGAGAGAGTGAGGGAGGGGAGGAGAGAGTGAGGGAGGGGGAGAGAGTGATGGAGTGAGGGAGGGGGGAGAGAGTGAGGGAGGGGGAGAGAGTGAGGGAGGGGGGTAGAGAGTGAGAGAGGGAGGGAGAGAATGAGGGAGGAGGGGGAGAGAGTGGGGGAGGGGAGAAGGGGGAGGGAGGGAAGGGGGATAGGTACAGTGAGGGATGGAGGGGAGAGAGACAGTGAGGGAGGGGGAAGAGAGACAGTGAGGGAGGGAGGGAGGGGGAGAGAGACAGTGAGGGAGGAAGGGGGGAGAGAGAAAGAGTGAGGAAGGGGGGAGAGAGTGAGGGAGGGGGGAGGAGAGAGTGTGGGAGGGGGGCAGAGAGTGAGGGAGGGGAGAGAGAGGGAGGGGGGGAGAGAGTGAGGGAGGGGGGGGGGAGAGAGTGAGGGAGGGGGAGAAAGTGAGGGGGGGGGAGAGTGAGGGAGGGGGGGGAGAGAGTGAGGGAGGGGGGGAGAGAGTGAGGGAGGGGGGGAGAGAGTGAGGGGGGGAGTGAGGGGGGAGAGGGTGAGGGATGGGGGGAGAGAGTGAGGGATGGGGGGAGAGAGTGAGAGAGGGGGGGAGAGAGTGAGGGGGGAGAGAGTGAGGGATGGGGGGGAGAAAGTGAAGGAGTGGGGGGACGACAGTGAGGGAGGGGGGGAGACATGAGGGAGGGGAGGGGAGACGGTGAGGGAGGGGGGGAGACGGTGAGGGATGGGGGGGGAGAGACAGGTGGGAGACAGTGAGGGGGGAGAGACAGTGAGGGAGGGGGGGAGAGACAGTGAGGGGGGAGAGACAGTGAGGGAGGGGGAGAAACAGTGAGGGATTGGGGGGAGAGACAGTGAGTGAGAGGGGGAGAGACAGTGAGGGAGGGGGGGAGAGACAGTGAGGGAGGGGAGGGAGAGACAGTGAGGGAGGGGGGGAGAGACAGTAAGGGCGGATGGAGGGAGGGGGGAATAGAGACAGGGAGGGGGGAGAGACAGTGATGGAGGAAGGGGGGAGAGAGACATGGAGGGGGGGAGAGAGACAGTGAGGGAGGGGAAGAGAGACAGTGAGGAAGGGGGAAGAGAGAGAGTAAGGGGGGGGAGACAGTGAGGGTGGAGGGAGGAGAGAGGGAGGGAAGAGAGAGGGAGGGAAGGGGGGATAGAGACAGGGAGGGTGGGGGGAGAGAGAGACAGTGAGGGAGGGGGGGAGAGAGAGACGGTGAGGGGGCAGGGGAGAGAGAGACGGTAAGGGGGGGAGAGAGAGACGGTGAGGGCGGGGGGAGAGACGGTGAGGAGGGGGGAGGGGGGGAGAGAGATGGTGAGGGAGATGGGGAGAGAGAGACGGTGAGGGGGGAGGGGGGAGAGATGGTGAGGTAGGGGGAGGGGGGAGAGAGAGACGTTGAGGGAGGTGGAGGGGGGGAGGGAGATGGTGAGGGAGGGAGGGAGGGGGGAGAGAGACAGTGAGGGAGGGAGGGGGGAGAGAGACAGTGAGGGAGGGGGGAGAGAGACAGTGAGGGAGTGGGAAGAGAAAGTGAGGGGGGAGAGAGACAATGAGGGCGGAGGGAGGAGAGAGGGAGGGAGGGCGGAGAGATGGAGGAAAGGGGGATAGAGACAGGGAGGGAGGGGAAATAGAGACAGTGAGGGAGGGGGGATAGAGACAGGGAGGGGGGATAGAGACAGTGAGGGAGGGAGGGGGGGAGAGAGACAGGGAGGGGGGAGAGAGACAGGGAGGGAGGGGGGGAGAGACAGGGAGGGAGGTGGGGGAGAGAGACAGTGAGGGATGGAGGGGGAGAGAGACAGTGAGGGAAGGATGGGGGGAGAGGAAGGGGGAGAGACAGGGAGGGAGGAGAGAGTGAGGGAGGGGGGGAGAGAGTGTGGGAGGGGGGAGAGTGAGGGAGGGGGGGAGAGAGTGAGGGAGGGGGGGAGAGAGTGAGGGAGGGGGGAGAGAGTGAGGAAGGGGAGGGGAGAGAGTGAGGGAAGGGGGGAGAGAGTGATGGAGGGGGGGGAGAGTGAGGGAGGGGGGGGAGAGAGTGAGTGAGGGGAGGAGAGAGTGAGGGAAAGGGGGGAGAAAGTGAGGGAGGGGGGGGAGAGTGAGGGAGGGGGGGAGAGAGTGAGGGAGGGGGGGAGAGTGTGAGGGTGTGTGAGGGGGGTAGATAGTGAGGGAGGGGGGAGAGAGTGAGAGAGGGGGGAGTGAGGGGGGGAGAGAGTGAGAGATCGGGGGGAAAGAGTGAGGGAGTGGAGGGACGATGGTGAGGGAGGGGGGGAGACGGTGAGGGAGGGGGGATAGACGGTGAGAGATGGGGGGGAGACGGTGAGGGAGGGGGGTAGATGGTGAGGGAGGGGGGAGATGGTGATGGAGGGGGGGGAGACGGTGAGGGAGGGGGGGTAGACGGTGAGAGAGGGGAGGAGATGGTGAGGGAGGGGGGGAGACGGTGAGGGAGGGAGGAGATGGTGATGGAGGGGGGGACACAGTGAGGGAGGGGGAGAGACAGTGAGGGAGGGGGGAGTGAGTGAGGGAGGGGGGGGAGAGACAGTGAGGGAATGAGGGGGAGAGAGACAGTGAGGGAAGGATGGGGGAGAGGGAGGGGGAGAGACAGGGAAGGAGGGGGGAGAGAGACAGAGGGGGGAAGAGAGTGAGGAGGGGGAGAGAATGAGGGATGGCGGGGGAGAGCGTGAGGGAGGGTGGGGGAGAGAGTGAGGGAGGGTGGGAGAGAGTGAGGGTGGTGGGGGAGAGAGTGGGGAAGGGGGGGGTGAGAGAGTGATGGAGGGGGTGAGAGGGAGGGGGGGGGAGAGTGAGGGAGGGGAGGAGAGAGTGAGGGAGGGGGGAGAGAGTGAGGGAGTGAGGGAGGGGGGAGAGAGTGAGGGAGGGTGAGAGAGTGAGGGAGGGGGGGAGAGAGTGAGGGAGGGGGGGAGAGAGTGAGAGAGGGTAGGAGAGAGTGAGGGAGGGGGGAGAGTGAAGGAGGGGGGGGAGAGAGTGAGGGAGAGGGGGAGGGGGAGGGGCGGGGGAGGGGGGAAGGAAGGGGGATAGGGACAGTGAGGGATGGAGGGGGAGAGAGACAGTGAGGGAAGGAGGGGGAGATAGACAGTGAGGAAATGAGGGGGGAGAGAGGGAGGGGGAGAGAGACAGTGAGGGAGGGAGGGGAGGAGAGAGACAGAGGGGGAGAGAGTGAGGGAGGGGGAAGAGAGTGAGGGAGAGGGGGAGAGAGTGAGGGAGGGGGGAGAGAGTGAGGGAGGAGGAGAGACAGTGAGGGAGGGAGGGGGAGAGAGACAGTGAGGGAAGGATGGGCGAGAGGGAGGGGGAGAGACAGGGTGGGTGGGGGGAGAGAGACAGAGGGGGGAAGAGAGACAGTGAGGGAGGGAGGTTTAGAGAGACAGTGAGGGAAGGAGGGAGAAGAGGGAGGGGGGGAGACGGTGAGGGAGGGGGGGGAGACAGCGAGGGAGGGGGAGAGAGATGGCAAGGAGGGGGAGAGAGATGGCGAGGGGGGGAGAGAGACGGCGAGGGGGAGAGAGAGACGGTGAGGGGGAGACAGTAAGGTGGGGGGAGACAGTGAGGGGGGAGAGACGGTGAGGGAGGGGGAGAGACAGTGATGGATGGGGGGAGAGGGAGATGGTGAGGAGGGGGGGGGAGAGATGGGTGAGGGGGGAGAGACAGTGAGGGAGGGGGGGAGAGACAGTGAGGGGGGAGAGACAGTGAGGGAGGGGGAGAAACAGTGAGGGATTGGGGGGAGAGACAGTGAGTGAGAGGGGGAGATACAGTGAGGGAGGGGGGGAGAGACAGTGAGGGCGGATGGAGGGCGGAGAGAGGGAGGGGGGGATAGAGACAGGGAGGGGGGGGAGAGACAGTGAGGGAGGGAGGAGGGTAGAGAGACAGTGATGGAGGGAGGGGGAGAGAGACATGGAGGGGGGGAGAGAGACAGTGAGGGAGGGAGGTTTAGAGAGACAGTGAGGGAAGGAGGGGGAAGAGGGAGGGGGAGAGAGACAGTGAGGGAGGGGAAGAGAGACAGTGAGGAAGGAGGAAGAGAGAGAGAGTTAGGGGGGAGGGAGACAGTGAGGGCGGAGGGAGGAGAGAGGGAGGGAAGAGAGAGGGAGGGAAGGGGGGATAGAGACAGGGAGGGTGAGGGGAGAGAGAGACAGTGAGGGAGGGGGGGAGAGAGAGTGAGGGGGAAGAGAGACAGTGAGGGCGGAGGGAGGAGAGAGGGAGGGAGGGAGGGCAGAGAGAGGGAGGGATAGAGACAGGGAGGGAGCGGGGAGAGAGACAGGGAGGGAGGGGGGGAGAGAGACAGTGAGGGATGGAGGGGGGAGAGAGACAGTGAGGGATGGAGGGGGGAGAGAGACAGTGAGGGAGGGAGGGGGAAAGAGACAGTGAGGGAAGGAGGGGGGGATAGGGAGGGGGAGAGACAGGGAGGGAGGGGTGAGAGAGAGACAGATGGGGGGCAAGTGAGGGGGGGAGAGAGTGAGGGAGGGGGGAGAGAGTCAAGAAGGGGGGAGAGAGTGAGGGAGGGGGCAGAAAGTGAGGGAGTGGGGGAGAGTGTGAGGGAGGGGGGGAGAGGGATGGGGGGGAGATAGGGATGGGGGGGAGAGAGGGAGGGGGGGAGAGAGGGAGGGGGGGAGAGAGAGACAGTGAGGGTGCAGGGGAGAGACAGACGGTGAGGGGGAGAGAGAGAGACGAGGAGGGCGGGGAGAGACGGTGAGGGAGGGGGAGGGGGGAGAGAGAGACAGCGAGGGAGGTGGAGGGGGGAGGGAGATGGTGAGGGAGGGAGGGGGGAGAGAGACAGTGAGGGAGGGAGGGGGGAGAGAGATGGTGAGGGAGGGGGGCGAGAGACAGTGAGGGAGGGGGGAGAGAAAGTGAGGGGGGAGAGAGACAATGAGGGTGAAGGGAGGAGAGAGGGAGGGAGTGCAGAGAGAGGGAGGAAGGGGGATAGAGACAGGGAGGGGGGATAGAAACAGGGAGGAGGGGGGATAGAGACAGGGAGGGAGGGGGGATAGAGACAGTGAGGGAGGGAGGGGGGAGAGAGACAGGGAGTGAGGGGGGAGAGAGACAGGGAGGGGGGAGAGACAGGGAGGGAGGTGGGGGAGAGAGACAGTGAGGGATGGAGGGGGAGAGAGACAGTGAGGGAAGGGTGTGGGGAGAGGAAGGGGGGAGAGACAGGGAGGGAGGGGGGAGTGAGACAGAGGGGGGAGACAGTGAGGGGGGGGGGAGACAGTGAGGGGGGGGAGAAAATAAGGGAGGGGGGGAGAGAGTGAGGGAGGGGGGAGAGAGTGAGGGAGGGGGGAGAGAGTGAGGGAGGGGGGAGAGTGTGAGGGAGTGAGGGAGGGGCGGAGAGATTGAGGGGGGGGAGAGAGGGAGGGGGGGAGAGAGTGAGGGAGGGGGGAGAGAGGGAGGGAGGGGGGGAGAGAGGGAGGGAGGGGGGAGAGAGTGAGGGAGGGGGAGAGAGACTGAGGGAGGGAGGGAGAGAGTGGGGGAGGGGCAGGGGGAGGGAGGGAGGGGGAGGGAAGGGGGATAGGGACAGTGAGGGATGGAGGGGGGAGAGAGACAGTGAGGGAGGGAGGGAGGGGGAGAGAGACAGTGAGGGAATGAGGGGGGGAGAGAGGGAGGGGTGAGAGAGACAGTGAGGAGGGAGGGGGGAGAGAGACAGAGGGGGAGAGAGTGAGGGAGGGGGGAGAGAGTGAGGGAGGGGGGAGAGAGTGAGGGAGGGGGGGAGAGCATGAGGGAGGGCGGAGAGGCAGGGGGGGAGAGAGTGAGGGAGGGGGGGAGAGAGTGAGTGAGGGGGGAGAGGGTGAGGGAGGGGGGAGGAGAGAGTGAGGGAAGGGGGGGAGAGAGTGATGAGGGGGAGCGAGTGAGGGAGGGGGGGGAGAGAGTGAGTGATGGGGGGGAGAGAGTGAGGGAAGGGGGGAGAGAGTGAGGGAGGGGGGTGAGAGTGAGGGAGGGGGGGAGAGACTGAGGGGGGGGAGAGAGTGAGGGGGTGTGAGGGGGGGAGAGAGTGAGAGAGGGGGGAGTGATTGGGGGAGAGAGTGAGGGATGGGGGGGAGAGAGTGAAGGAGGGGGTAGACGGTGAGGGAGGGGGGGGAGATGGTGAGGGAGGGGTGTAGATGGTGAGGGAGGGGGGAGACGGTGATGGAGGGGGGGAGACGGTGAGGGAGGGGAGAGACAGTGCAGGAGGGGGGGAGATGGTGAGAGAGGGGGGGGAGACGGTGAGGGCGGGGGGGAGACGGTGAGGGAGGGGGGCGAGACGGTGAGGTAGGGGGGGAGATGGTGAGGGAGGGGGGGAGACGGTGAGGGAGGGGGGTGAGGAGATGGTGAGGGACTGGGGGGAGAAAGCGAGGGAGGGGGAGAGAGACGGCGAGGGGGGGGCAAGAGACGGCGAGGAGGGGGGAGTGAGATGGCGAGGGGGGGAGAGAGACGGTGAGGGGGGAGACAGTGAGGGGGGGAGACAGTGAGGGGGAGAGAGATAGTGAGGGGGGGAGGGACAGTGAGGGGGGAGAGACAGTGAGGGAGGGGGAGAGACAGTGAGGGATGGGGGGAGAGGGAGATGGTGATGGAGGGGGGGAGAGACGGGTGGGAGACAGTGAGGGGGAGAGACAGTGAGGGAGGAGGGGAGAGACAGTGAAGGAGGGGGGGAAAGACAGTGAGGGGGGAGAGACAGTGAGGGAGGGGGAGGGAGAAAGTGGTGAAGGGGGAGAAAGACAGTGAGGGAGGGGGAGAGACAGTGAGGGATTGGGGGGAGAGACAGTGAGGGAGAGGGGAAGAGACAGTGAGGGAGGGGGAGAGACAGTGAGGGAGGGGGGGAGAGACAGTGAGGGAGGGGGAGAGACAGTGAGGGCGGATGGAGGGCGGAGAGAGGGAGGGAGGGTGGAGAGTGGGAGGGGGGATAGAGACAGGAAGGGGGGAGAGACAGTGATGGAGGAAGGGGGGTAGAGAGACAGTGAGGTAGGGAGGGGGGTGAGGGAGGGGGAGAGAGACAGTGAGGGAGGGGGATAGAGACAGTGAGGGAGGGGGAAGAGAGAGAGTAAGGGGGGAGGGAGACAGTGAGGGCGGAGGGAGGAGAGAGGGAGGGAAGAGAGAGGGAGGGAGGGGGGGATAGAGACAGGGAGGGTGGGGGGAGAGAGAGACAGTGAGGGCGGGGGGAGAGACGGTGAGGAGGGGGGTGAGACATGGTGAGGGAGGGGGGAGAGAGATGGTGAGGGAGATGGGGAGAGAGAGACGGTGAGGGGGAGGGGGGAGAGATGGTGAGGGAGGGGGGAGAGAGAGACGGTGATGGAGGTGGAGGGGGGAGGGAGATGGTGAGGGAGGGAGGGGGGAGAGAGACAGTGAGGGAGGGAGGGGGGAGAGAGACAGTGAGGGAGGGGGGAGAGAGACAGTGAGGGAGTGGGAAGAGAAAGTGAGGGGGGAGAGAGACAATGAGGGCGGAGGGAGGAGAGAGGGAGGGAGGGCGGACAGAGGGAGGAAATGGGGATAGAGACAGGGAGGGAGGGGAAATAGAGACAGTGAGGGAGGGGGGATAGAGACAGGGAGGGGGGATAGAGACAGTGAGGGAGGGAGGGGGGAGAGAGACAGGGAGGGGGGAGAGAGACAGGGAGGGAGGGGGGAGAGACAGGGAGGGAAGTGGGGGAGAGAGACAGTGAGGGATGGAGGGGGAGAGAGACAGTGAGGGAAGGATGGGGGAGAGGAAGGGGGGAGAGACAGGGAGGGAGGAGAGAGTGAGGGAGGGGGGAGAGAGTGTGGGAGGGGGGAGAGTGAGGGAGGGGGGGAGAGAGTGAGGGAGGGGGGGAGAGAGTGAGGGAGGGGGGAGAGAGTGAGGAAGGGGAGGGGAGAGAGTGAGGGAAGGGGGGAGAGAGTGATGGAGGGAGGGGGAGAGTGAGGGAGGGGGGGGGGGAGAGAGTGAGTGAGGGGGGGAGAGAGTGAGGGAAAGGGGGGAGAGAGTGAGGGAGGGGGGGGGAGAGTGAGGGAGGGGGGGAGAGAGTGAGGGAGGGGGGGAGATTGTGAGGGCGTGTGAGGGGGGGAGATAGTGAGGGAGGGGGGGGAGAGAGTGAGAGAGGGGGGAGTGAGGGGGGGAGAGAGTGAGAGATCGGGGGGAAAGAGTGAGGGAGTGGAGGGACGATGGTGAGGGAGGGGGGGAGATGGTGAGGGAGGGGGGATAGACGGTGAGGGAGGGGGGGAGACGGTGAGGGAGGGGGGGTAGATGGTGAGGGAGGGGGGAGATGGTGATGGAGGGGGGGAGACGGTGAGGGAGGGGGGAGACGGTGCAGGAGGGGGGGAGATAGTGAGAGGGGGGGGAGACGGTGAGGGAGGTGGGGAGACGGTGAGGGAGGGGGGGAGACGGTGAGGGGGAGGGGGGGGGACATGATGAGGGAGGGGGGGAGACGGTGAGGGAGGGGGGGGAGACGGTGAGGGAGGGTGGGGGAGACATGAGGGAGGGGGGGGAGACAGCGAGGGAGGGGGAGAGAGACGGCGAGGGGGGAGAGAGACGGCGAGGAGGGGGGAGAGAGACGGCGAGGGGGGAGAGAGACGGCAAGGGGGGGGAGAGAGATGGTGAAGGGGGGAGACAGTAAGGGGGGGGAGACAGTGAGGGGGGAGAGACAGTGAGGGAGGGGGAGAGACAGTGAGGGATGGGGGGAGAGGGAGATGGTGAGGGAGGAGGGGGAGAGACGGGTGGTAGACAGTGAGGGGGGAGAGACAGTGAGGGAGGGGGTGAGAGACAGTGAGGGACGGGGGGAGAGACAGTGAAGGAGGGGGGGAAGACAGTGATGGGGAGAGACAGTGAGGGAGGGGGAGAGAGAAAGTGATGGAGGGGGGGAGAGAGACAGTAAGGGAGAGGGGAGAGACAGTGAGGGGTGGTGAGAGACAGTGAGGGCGGAGGGAGGGCAGAGAGAGTGAGGGAGGGCGGAGAGAGGGAGGGGGGATAGAGACAGGGAGGGGGAGAGAGACAGTTTGGGAGGGAGGGGGGGAGACATTTGGGGACGGGGGGAGACAGTGGGAGAGGGGGGGAGAAAGTGAGGGAGGGGGGGGAGAGAGTGAGGGAGGGGGGGAGAGAGGGATGGTGGGGGTGAGAGTGAGGGAGGGGAGAGAGAGTGAGGGAGTGAGGGAGGGGGGAGAGAGGGAGGGAGGGGGGAGATGGTGGGGGAGTGGGGGGAGAGAGTGAGGGAGGTGGGGAGAGTGTTAGGGAGGGGAGAGGGAGGGAGAGGGAGAGGGACAGTGAGGGATGGAGGGAGGAGAGAGACAGTGAGGTAGGGAGGGGGAGAGAGACAGGGGGAGGGGAGGGAGCGGGGAGAGAGACTGTGAGGGAGGTGGGGGAGAGAGACAGTGAGGGAGGGAGGGGGGAGAGAGACAGTGAGGGAAGGAAAGGGGAGGCAGAGGGGGTGGAGACAGTGAGGGGGGAGAAAGTGAGGGAGGGGGGAGAGAGTGATGGAGGGGGGAGAGAGTGAGGGAGGGGGGAGATAGTGAGGGAGTGGGGCAGAGAGTGAGGGAGGGGGGAGAGAGGGATGGGGGGAGAGAGGGAGGGGGGAGAGAGTGAGGGAGGGGAGGAGAGAGTGAGGGAGGGGGAGAGAGTGAGGGAGTGAGGGAGGGGGGATAGAGTGAGGGAGGGGGAGAGAGTGATGGAGGGGGGTAGATAGTGAGAGAGGGAGGGAGAGAATGAGGGAGGGGGGAGAGAGTGGGGGAGGGAGGAGGGAAGGTTGATAGATACAGTGAGGGATGAAGGGGAGAGAGACAGTGAGGGAGGGGGAAGAGAGACAGTGAGGGAGGGAGGGAGGGAGGGAGGGGGGAGGAGAGAGTGAGGGAGGGGTGGAGAGAGTGAGGGAGGGGGGGAGAGTGAGGGAGGGGGGAAGAGAGTGAGGGAGGGGGAGAGAGTGAGGAAGGGGGGGAGAGAGTGGGGGAAGGGGGGGAGAGAGTGAGGGAGGGGGGGAGAGAGTGAGGGAGGGGGGGGGGGAGTGAGGGAGGGGGGGAGAGTGAGGGAGGGGGGAAGAGAGTGAGGGAGGGGGGGAGAGAGTGAGAGAGGGGGGGGAGAGTGAGGGAGGGGGGGAGAGAGTGAGGGGGGGAGTGAGGGGGGGAGAGGGTGAGGGATGGGGGGAGAGAGTGAGGGATGGGGGGAGAGAGTGAGAGAGGGGGGGAGAGAGTGAGAGGGGGAGAGAGTGAGGGGGGGAGAGAGTGAGGGATGGGGGGGAGAGAGTGAGGGAGTGGGGGGATGACAGTGAGGGAGGGGGGAGACGTGAGGGAGGGGAGGGGAGACGGTGAGGGAGAGGGGGAGACGGTGAGGGAGGGTGGGAGACGGTGAGGGAGGGGGAGACGGTATGGGAGGGGGGGAGACGGTGAGGGAGGGGGGAGACGGTGCGGGAGGGGGGGAGACGGTGAGAGAGGGGGGGAGACAGTGAGGGAGGGGGGGAGATGGTGAGGGAGGGGGGACACATGGTGAGGGAGGGGGGGAGATGGTGAGGGAGGGAGGGGAGACAGCGAGGGAAGGGGAGAGAGACAGCAATGGGGGGAGAGAGACGGCGAGGGGGAGAGAGATGGTGAGGAGGTGGGAGAGAGACGGCGAGGGGGGGAGGGAGACAGCTAGAGGGGGAGAGACAGCGAGGGGGGAGAGAGTCGGTGAGGGGGGGAGACATTGAGGGGGGGAGAAAGTGAGGGGGGAGAGAGATAGTGAGGGGGGAGAGACAGTGAGGGGGGGAGAGACAGTGAGGGATGGGGGGAGAGAGAGACGGTGAGGGAGGGGGGGAGAGACGGGTGGGAAACAGTGAGGGGGGAGTGACAGTGAGGGTGGGGGGGAGAGACAGTGAGGGAGGGGGGAAGAGACAGTGAAGGATGGGGGGGAGAGACAGTGAGGGGGGAGAGACAGTGAGGGAAGGGGGAGAGAGAAAGTGATGGAGGGGGAGAGAGACAGTAAGGGAGGATGGAGAGACAGTGAGGGATTGGGGGGAGAGACAGTGAGGGAGAGGGGGAGAGACAGTGAGGAAGGGGGGGAGAGACAGTGAGGGAGGGGGGGAGAGACAGTGAGGGAGGTTGGGGGAGAGAGACAGTGAGGGAAGGATGGGCGAGAGGGAGGGGGAAAGACAGGGAGGGAGGGGGGAGAGAGACAGAGGGGGGAAGAGAGTGAGGAGGGAGAGAGAGTGAGGGATGGCGGGGGAGAGCGTGAGGGAGGGTGGGGGAGAATGTGAGGGAGGGTTGGAGAGAGTGAGGGTGGTGGGGGAGAGAGTGGGGAAGGGGGGGTGAGAGAGTGATGGAGGGGGTGAGAGGGAGGGGGGGAGAGAGTGAGGGAGGGGAGGAGAGAGTGAGGGAGGGGGGAGAGAGTGAGGGAGTGAGGGAGGGGGGAGAGAGTGAGAGAGAGGGAGAGAGTGAGGGAGGGGGGGAGAGAGTGAGGGAGGGGGGGAGAGACAGTGAGGGAGGGAGGGGGAGAGAGACAGTGAGAGAAGGTTGGGGGAGAGGGAGGGGGAGAGACAGGGAGGGAGGGGGGAGAGAGACAGAGGGGGGAAGAGAGTGAGGAGGGGGAGAGAGTGAGGGATGGTGGGGGAGAGCGTGAGGGAGGGTGGGGGAGAGAGTGAGGGAGGGTGGGAGAGAGTGAGGGTGGTGGGGGAGAGAGTGGGGAAGGGGGGGTGAGAGAGTGATGGAGGGGGTGAGAGGGAGGGGGGGAGAGTGAGGGAGGGGAGGAGAGAGTGAGGGAGGGGGGAGAGAGTGAGGGAGTGAGGGAGGGGGGAGAGAGTGAGGGAGGGGAAGAGAGTGAGGGAGGGGGGGAGAGAGTGAGGGAGGGTGGGAGAGAGTGAGAGAGGGGAGGAGAGAGTGTGGGAGGGGGGAGAGTGAAGGAGGGGGGGAGAGAGTGAGGGAGCGGGGGAGGGGGGGGGGGAGGGGCGAGGGAGGGGGGAAGGAAGGGGGATAGGGACAGTGAGGGATGGAGGGGGAGAGAGACAGTGAGGGAAGGAGGGGGAGAGAGACAGTGAGGAAATGAGGGGTGAGAAAGGGAGGGGGAGAGAGACAGTGAGGGAGGGAGGGGAGGAGAGAGACAGAGGGGGAGAGAGTGAGGGAGGGGGAAGAGAGTGAGGGAGAGGGGGAGAGAGTGAGGGAGGGGGGAGAGAGTGAGGGAGGGGGGAGGAGAGACAGTGAGGTTGGGAGGGGGAGAGAGACAGTGAGGGAAGGATGGGCGAGAGGGAGGGGGAGAGACAGGGAGGGAGGGGGGAGAGAGACAGAGGGGGGAAGAGAGACAGTGAGGGAGGGAGGTTTAGAGAGACAGTGAGGGAAGGAGGGAGAAGAGGGAGGGGGGGGAGACGGTGAGGGAGGGGGGGGAGACAGCGAGGGAGGGGGAGAGAGATGGCAAGGAGGGGGAGAGAGATGGCGAGGGGGGGAGAGAGACGGCGAGGGGGAGAGAGAGATGGTGAGGGGGGAGACAGTAAGGGGGGGAGACAGTGAGGGGGGAGAGACGGTGAGGGAGGGGGAGAGACAGTGAGGGATGGGGGGAGAGGGAGATGGTGAGGGAGGGGGGGGAGAGATGGGTGAGGGGGGAGAGACAGTGAGGGAGGGGGGGAGAGACAGTGAGGGGGGAGAGACAGTGAGGGAGGGGGAGAAACAGTGAGGGATTGGGGGGAGAGACAGTGAGTGAGAGGGGGAGATACAGTGAGGGAGGGGGGGAGAGACAGTGAGGGCGGATGGAGGGCGGAGAGAGGGAGGGGGGGATAGAGACAGGGAGGGGGGGAGAGACAGTGAGGGAGGGAGGAGGGTAGAGAGACAGTGATGGAGGGAGGGGGGAGAGAGACATGGAGGGGGGGAGAGAGACAGTGAGGGAGGGAGGTTTAGAGAGACAGTGAGAGAGACAGTGAGGGAAGGAGGGGGAAGAGGGAGGGGGAGAGAGACAGTGAGGGAGGGGAAGAGAGACAGTGAGGAAGGAGGAAGAGAGAGAGTTAGGGGGAGGGAGACAGTGAGGGCGGAGGGAGGAGAGAGGGAGGGAAGAGAGAGGGAGGGAAGGGGGGATAGAGACAGGGAGGGTGAGGGGAGAGAGAGACAGTGAGGGAGGGGGGGAGAGAGAGTGAGGGGGAAGAGAGACAGTGAGGGCGGAGGGAGGAGAGAGGGAGGGAGGGAGGAGAGAGGGAGGGAGGGAGGAGAGAGGGAGGGAGGGAGGGCAGAGAGAGGGAGGGATAGAGACAGGGAGGGAGCGGGGAGAGAGACAGGGAGGGAGGGGGAGAGAGACAGTGAGGGATGGAGGGGGGAGAGAGACAGTGAGGGATGGAGGGGGGAGAGAGACAGTGAGGGAGGGAGGGGGAAAGAGACAGTGAGGGAAGGAGGGGGGGATAGGGAGGGGGGAGAGACAGGGAGGGAGGGGGGAGAGAGAGACAGATGGGGGGCAAGTGAGGGGGGGAGAGAGTGAGGGAGGGGGGAGAGAGTCAAGGAGGGGGGAGAGAGTGAGGGAGGGGGCAGAAAGTGAGGGAGTGGGGGGAGAGTGTGAGGGAGGGGGGGGAGAGGGATGGGGGGGAGATAGGGATGGGGGGGAGAGAGGGAGGGGGGGAGAGAGGGAGGGGGGGAGAGAGAGACAGTGAGGGGGCAGGGGAGAGACAGACGGTGAGGGGGAGAGAGAGAGACGAGGAGGGCGGGGGGAGAGACGGTGAGGGAGGGGGAGGGGGGAGAGAGATGGTGAGGGAGGGAGGGGGGAGAGAGACAGTGAGGGAGGGGGGAGAGAGACAGTGAGGGAGGGGGCGAGAGACAGTGAGGGAGGGGGGAGAGAAAGTGAGGGGGGAGAGAGACAATGAGGGTGAAGGGAGGAGAGAGGGAGGGAGTGCAGAGAGAGGGAGGGAGGGGGGATAGAGACAGGGAGGGGGGATAGAGACAGTGAGGGAGGGAGGGGGGAGAGAGACAGGGAGGGAGGGGGGAGAGAGACAGGGAGGGGGGAGAGACAGGGAGGGAGGTGGGGGAGAGAGACAGTGAGGGATGGAGGGGGAGAGAGACAGTGAGGGAAGGGTGTGGGGAGAGGAAGGGGGGAGAGACAGGGAGGCAGGGGGGAGTGAGACAGAGGGGGGAGACAGTGAGGGGGGGGGGAGACAGTGAGGGGGGGAAGAAAATAAGGGAGGGGGGGAGAGAGTGAGGGAGGGGGGAGAGAGTGAGGGAGGGGGGGAGAGAGTGAGGGAGGGGGGAGAGTGTGAGGGAGTGAGGGAGGGGCGGAGAGAGTGAGGGGGGGGAGAGAGGGAGGGGGGGAGAGAGTGAGGGAGGGGGGAGAGAGGGAGGGAGGGGGGGAGAGAGGGAGGGAGGGGGGAGAGAGTGAGGGAGGGGGAGAGAGACTGAGGGAGGGAGGGAGAGAGTGGGGGAGGGGCAGGGGGGAGGGAGGGAGGGGGAGGGAGGGGGAGGGAAGGGGGATAGGGACAGTGAGGGATGGAGGGGGAGAGAGACAGTGAGGGAGGGAGGGAGTGAGGGAGGGGGAGAGAGACAGTGAGGGAATGAGGGGGGGAGAGAGGGAGGGGTGAGAGAGACAGTGAGGGAGGGAGGGGGGGAGAGAGACAGAGGGGGAGAGAGTGAGGGAGGGGGGGAGAGTGAGGGAGGGGGGAGAGAGTGAGGGAGGGGGGGAGAGCATGAGGGAGGGGGGAGAGGCAGGGGGGGAGAGAGTGAGGGAGGGGGGGAGAGAGTGAGTGAGGGGTGGAGAGGGTGAGGGAGGGGGGAGGAGAGAGTGAGGGAAGGGGGGGAGAGAGTGATGGAGGGGGGAGCGAGTGAGGGAGGGGGGGAGAGAGTGAGTGATGGGGGGGAGAGAGTGAGGGAAGGGGGGAGAGAGTGAGGGAGGGGGGTGAGAGTGAGGGAGGGGGGGAGAGACTGAGGGGGTGGAGAGAGTGAGGGGGTGTGAGGGGGGGAGAGAGTGAGAGAGGGGGGGAGTGAGGGTGGGAGAGAGTGAGGGATGGGGGGGAGAGAGTGAAGGAGGGGGTAGACGGTGAGGGAGGGGGGGAGATTGTGAGGGAGGGGTGTAGATGGTGAGGGAGGGGGGAGACGGTGATGGAGGGGGGGAGACGGTGAGGGAGGGGAGAGACAGTGCAGGAGGGGGGGAGATGGTGAGAGAGGGGGGGGAGACGGTGAGGGCGGGGGGGAAACGGTGAGGGAGGGGGGCGAGACGGTGAGGGAGGGGGGGAGATGGTGAGGGAGGGGGGGAGACGGTGAGGGAGGGGGGTGAGGAGATGGTGAGGGACTGGGGGGAGAAAGCGAGGGAGGGGGAGAGAGACGGCGAGGGGGGGGCAAGAGACGGCGAGGAGGGGGGAGAGAGATGGCGAGGGGGGGAGAGAGACGGTGAGGGGGGAGACAGTGAGGGGGGGAGACAGTGAGGGGGAGAGAGATAGTGAGGGGGGGAGGGACAGTGAGGGGGGAGAGACAGTGAGGGAGGGGGAGAGACAGTGAGGGATGGGGGGAGAGGGAGATGGTGATGGAGGGGGGGAGAGACGGGTGGGAGACAGTGAGGGGGAGAGACAGTGAGGGAGGGGGGGAGAGACAGTGAAGGAGAGGGGGAAAGACAGTGAGGGGGGAGAGACAGTGAGGGACGGGGAGGGAGAAAGTGGTGAAGGGGGAGAAAGACAGTGAGGGAGGGGGAGAGACAGTGAGGGATTGGGGGGAGAGACAGTGAGGGAGAGGGGAAGAGACAGTGAGGGAGGGGGAGAGACAGCGAGGGAGGGGGGAGAAACAGTGAGGGAGGGGGAGAGACAGTGAGGGGGGATGGAGGGCGGAGAGAGGGAGGGAGGGTGGAGAGTGGGAGGGGGGGATAGAGACAGGGAGGGGGGAGAGACAGTGAGGGAGGAAGGGGGGTAGAGAGACAGTGAGGTAGGGAGGGGGGTGAGAGACATGGAGGGGGGGATAGAGACAGTGAGGGAGGGAGGCTTAGAGAGACAGTGAGGGAAGGAGGGGGAAGAGGGAGGGGGAGAGAGACAGTGAGGGAGGGGGATAGAGACAGTGAGGGAGGGGGAAGAGAGAGAGCAAGGGGGGAGGGAGACAGTGAGGGCGGAGGGAGGAGAGAGGGAGGGAAGAGAGAGGGAGGGAGGGGGGGGATAGAGACAGGGAGGGTGGGGGGAGAGAGAGACAGTGAGGGCCGGGGGAGAGACGGTGAGGAGGGGGGAGAGACATGGTGAGGGAGGGGGGGAGAGAGATGGTGAGGGAGATGGGGAGAGAGAGACGGTGAGGGGGGAGAGATGGTGAGGGAGGGGGGAGAGAGAGACGGTGATGGAGGTGGATGGGGGAGGGAGATGGTGAGGGAGGGAGGGGGGAGAGAGACAGTGAGGGAGGGAGGGGGGAGAGAGACAGTGAGGGAGGGGGGAGAGAGACAGTGAGGGAGTGGGAAGAGAAAGTGAGGGGGGAGAGAGACAATGAGGGCGGAGGGAGGAGAGAGGGAGGGAGGGCGGACAGAGGGAGGAAATGGGGATAGAGACAGGGAGGGAGGGGAAATAGAGACAGTGAGGGAGGGGGGATAGAGACAGGGAGGGGGGATAGAGACAGTGAGGGAGGGAGGGGGGAGAGAGACAGGGAGGGGGGAGTGAGACAGGGAGGGAGGGGGGGGAGAGACAGGGAGGGAGGTGGGGGAGAGAGACAGTGAGGGATGGAGGGGGAGAGAGACAGTGAGGGAAGGATGGGGGGAGAGGAAGGGGGGAGAGACAGGGAGGGAGGAGAGAGTGAGAGAGGGGGGAGAGAGTGTGGGAGGGGGGAGAGTGAGGGAGGGGGGAGAGAGTGAGGGAGGGGGGGAGAGAGTGAGGGAGGGGGGAGAGAGTGAGGAAGGGGAGGGGAGAGAGTGAGGGAAGGGGGGAGAGAGTGATGGAGGGGGAGGGAGAGTGAGGGAGGGGGGGGAGAGAGTGAGTGAGGGGGGGAGAGAGTGAGGGAAAGGGGGGAGAGAGTGAGGGAGGGGGGGGGAGAGTGAGGGAGGGGGGGAGAGAGTGAGGGAGGGGGGGAGAGTGTGAGGGCGTGTGAGGGGGGGAGATAGTGAGGGAGGGGGGGAGAGAGTGAGAGAGGGGGGAGTGAGGGGGGAGAGAGTGAGAGATCGGGGGGAAAGAGTGAGGGAGTGGAGCGACGATGGAGAGGGAGAAGGGGAGACAGTGAGGGAGGGGGGATAGACGGTGAGGGAGGGGGGGAGACGGTGAGGGAGGGGGGTAGATGGTGAGGGAGGGGGGAGATGGTGATGGAGGGGGGGAGACGGTGAGGGAGGGGGGGAGACGGTGCGGTAGGGGGGGAGATAGTGAGAGGGGGGGGAGACGGTGAGGGAGGTGGGGAGACGGTGAGGGAGGGGGGGAGACGGTGAGGGAGGGGGGGACATGATGAGGTAGGGGGGAGATGGTGATGGAGGGGGGGAGACGGTGAGGGAGGGTGGGGGAGACGTGAGGGAGGGGGGGGAGACAGCGAGGGAGGGGGAGAGAGACGGCGAGGGGGGGGAGAGAGACGGCGAGGAGGGGGGAGAGAGACGGCGAGGGGGGGAGAGAGACGGCAAGGGGGGGGAGAGAGATGGTGAAGGGGGGAGACAGTAAGGGGGGGGAGACAGTGAGGTGGAGAGAGATAGTGAGGGGGGGAGAGACAGTGAGGGGGGAGAGACAGTGAGGGAGGGGGAGAGACAGTGAGGGATGGGGGGAGAGGGAGATGGTGAGGGAGGAGGGGGAGAGACGGGTGGTAGACAGTGAGGGGGGAGAGACAGTGAGGGAGGGGGTGAGAGACAGTGAGGGACGGGGGGAGAGACAGTGAAGGAGGGGGGGGGAAGACAGTGAGGGGGGAGAGACAGTGAGGGAGGGGGAGAGAGAAAGTGATGGAGGGGGGGAGAGAGACAGTAAGGGAGAGGGGAGAGACAGTGAGGGGTGGTGAGAGACAGTGAGGGCGGAGGGAGGGCAGAGAGAGTGAGGGAGGGCGGAGAGAGGGAGGGGGGATAGAGACAGGGAGGGAGGGGGAGATAGACAGTGCGGGAGGGAGGGGGAGAGAGTCAGTTTGGGAGGGAGGGGGGGAGACATTTGGGGATGGGGGGAGACAGTGGGAGAGGGGGGGAGAAAGTGAGGGAGGGGGGGAGAGAGTGAGGGAGGGGGGGAGAGAGGGATGGGGGGGGTGAGAGTGAGGGAGGGGAGAGAGAGTGAGGGAGTGAGGGAGGGGGGGAGAGAGGGAGGGAGGGGGGAGATGGTGGGGGAGTGGGGGGAGAGAGTGAGGGAGGGGAGAGGGAGGGAGAGGGGAGAGGGACAATGAGGGATGGAGGGAGGAGAGAGACAGTGAGGGAGGGAGGGGGAGAGAGACAGAGAGGGAGGGAGCGGGGAGAGAGACTGTGAGGGAGGTGGGGGAGAGAGACAGTGAGGGAGGGAGGGGGGAGAGAGACAGTGAGGGAAGGAAAGGGGAGGCAGAGGGGGTGGAGACAGTGAGGGGGGAGAAAGTGAGGGAGGGGGGAGAGAGTGAGGGAGGGGGGAGAGAGTGAGGGAGGGGGGAGATAGTGAGGGAGTGGGGCAGAGAGTGAGGGAGGGGGGAGAGAGGGATGGGGGGAGAGAGGGAAGGGGGAGAGAGTGAGGGAGGGGAGGAGAGAGTGAGGGAGGGGGAGAGAGTGAGGGAGTGAGGGAGGGGGGAGAGAGTGAGGGAGGGGGAGAGAGTGAGGGAGGGGGGGTAGAGAGTGAGAGAGGGAGGGAGAGAATGAGGGAGGGGGGGAGAGAGTGGGGGAGGGAGGAGGGAAGGTTGATAGGTACAGTGAGGGATGGAGGGGAGAGAGACAGTGAGGGAGGGGGAAGAGAGACAGTGAGGGAGGGAGGGAGGGAGGGAGGGGGAGAGAGACAGTGAGGGAGGAAGGGGGAGAGAGAAAGAGTGAGGAAAGGGGGAGAGAGTGAGGGAGGGGGGAGGAGAGAGTGAGGGAGGGGGGGAGAGAGTGAGGGAGGGGGGGAGAGTGAGGGAGGGGGGAAGAGAGTGATGGAGGGGGGAGAGAGTGAGGAAGGGGGGGAGAGAGTGGGGGAAGGGGGGAGAGAGTGAGGGAGGGGGGGGAGAGAGTGAGGGAGGGGGGGAGAGAGTGAGGGAGGGGGGGAGAGTGAGGGAGGGGGGAAGAGAGTGAGGGAGGGGGGGAGAGAGTGAGAGAGGGGGGAGAGAGTGAGGGAGGGGGGAGAGAGTGAGGGGGGAGTGAGGGGGGGAGAGGGTGAGGGATGGGGGGAGAGAGTGAGGGATGGGGGGGAGACAGCGAGGGAGGGGGAGAGAGACGGCGAGGGGGGGGAGAGAGACGGCGAGGAGGGGGGAGAGAGACGGCGAGGGGGGGAGAGAGACGGCAATGGGGGGGAGAGAGATGGTGAAGGGGGGAGACAGTAAGGGGGGGGAGACAGTGAGGTGGAGAGAGATAGTGAGGGGGGGAGAGACAGTGAGGGGGGAGAGACAGTGAGGGAGGGGGAGAGACAGTGAGGGATGGGGGGAAAGGGAGATGGTGAGGGAGGAGGGGGAGAGACGGGTGGTAGACAGTGAGGGGGGAGAGACAGTGAGGGAGGGGGTGAGAGACAGTGAGGGACGGGGGGAGAGACAGTGAAGGAGGGGGGGGGAAGACAGTGAGGGGGGAGAGACAGTGAGGGAGGGGGAGAGAGAAAGTGATGGAGGGGGGGAGAGAGACAGTAAGGGAGAGGGGAGAGACAGTGAGGGGTGGTGAGAGACAGTGAGGGCGGAGGGAGGGCAGAGAGAGTGAGGGAGGGCGGAGAGAGGGAGGGGGGATAGAGACAGGGAGGGAGGGGGAGATAGACAGTGCGGGAGGGAGGGAGGGGGGAGAGAGTCAGTTTGGGAGGGAGGGGGGGAGACATTTGGGGATGGGGGGAGACAGTGGGAGAGGGGGGGAGAAAGTGAGGGAGGGGGGGAGAGAGTGAGGGAGGGGGGGAGAGAGGGATGGGGGGGGTGAGAGTGAGGGAGGGGAGAGAGAGTGAGGGAGTGAGGGAGGGGGGGAGAGAGGGAGGGAGGGGGGAGATGGTGGGGGAGTGGGGGGAGAGAGTGAGGGAGGGGGGGAGATTGTTAGGGAGGGGAGAGGGAGGGAGAGGGGAGAGGGACAGTGAGGGATGGAGGGAGGAGAGAGACAGTGAGGGAGGGAGGGGGAGAGAGACAGAGAGGGAGGGAGCGGGGAGAGAGACTGTGAGGGAGGTGGGGGAGAGAGACAGTGAGGGAGGGAGGGGGGAGAGAGACAGTGAGGGAAGGAAAGGGGAGGCAGAGGGGGTGGAGACAGTGAGGGGGGAGAAAGTGAGGGAGGGGGGAGAGAGTGAGGGAGGGGGGAGAGAGTGAGGGAGGGGGGAGATAGTGAGGGAGTGGGGCAGAGAGTGAGGGAGGGGGGAGAGAGGGATGGGGGGAGAGAGGGAAGGGGGAGAGAGTGAGGGAGGGGAGGAGAGAGTGAGGGAGGGGGAGAGAGTGAGGGAGTGAGGGAGGGGGGAGAGAGTGAGGGAGGGGGAGAGAGTGAGGGAGGGGGGTAGAGAGTGAGAGAGGGAGGGAGAGAATGAGGGAGGGGGGGAGAGATTGGGGGAGGGAGGAGGGAAGGTTGATAGGTACAGTGAGGGATGGAGGGGAGAGAGACAGTGAGGGAGGGGGAAGAGAGACAGTGAGGAGGGAGGGAGGGAGGGAGGGAGGGGGAGAGAGACAGTGAGGGAGGAAGGGGGGAGAGAGAAAGAGTGAGGAAAGGGGGAGAGAGTGAGGGAGGGGGGAGGAGAGAGTGAGGGAGGGGGGGAGAGAGTGAGGGAGGGGGGAGAGTGAGGGAGGGGGGAAGAGAGTGATGGAGGGGGGAGAGAGTGAGGAAGGGGGGGAGAGAGTGGGGGAAGGGGGGAGAGAGTGAGGGAGGGGGGGGAGAGAGTGAGGGAGGGGGGGAGAGAGTGAGGGAGGGGGGGAGAGTGAGGGAGGGGGGAAGAGAGTGAGGGAGGGGGGGAGAGAGTGAGAGAGGGGGGGAGAGAGTGAGGGAGGGGGGGAGAGAGTGAGGGGGGAGTGAGGGGGGGAGAGGGTGAGGGATGGGGGGAGAGAGAGAGGGATGGGGGGAGAGAGTGAGAGAGGGGGGGAGAGAGTGAGGGGGGGAGAGAGTGAGGGGGGGAGAGAGTGAGGGATGGGGGGGAGAGAGTGAGGGAGTGGGGGGACGACAGTGAGGGAGGGGGGGAGACGTGAGGGAGGGGAGGGGAGACGGTGAGGGAGAGGGGGAGACGGTGAGGGAGGGTGGGAGACGGTGAGGGAGGGGGAGACGGTATGGGAGGGGGGGAGACGGTGAGGGAGGGGGGAGATGGTGCGGGAGGGGGGGAGACGGTGAGAGAGGGGGGGAGACAGTGAGGGAGGGGGGGAGATGGTGAGGGAGGGGGGACACATGGTGAGGGAGGGAGGGAGATGGTGAGGGAGGGAGGGGAGACAGCGAGGGAAGGGGAGAGAGACAGCAAGGGGGGAGAGAGACGGCGAGGGGGGAGAGAGACGGTGAGGAGGTGGGAGAGAGACGGCGAGGGGGGGAGGGAGACAGCTAGGGGGGGAGAGACAGCGAGGGGGGAGAGAGTCGGTGAGGGGGGGAGACAGTGAGGGGTGGAGAAAGTGAGGGGGGAGAGAGATAGTGAGGGGGGAGAGACAGTGAGGGGGGGAGAGACAGTGAGGGATGGGGGGAGAGAGAGACGGTGAGGGAGGGGGGGAGAGACGGGTGGGAGACAGTGAGGGGGGGAGTGACAGTGAGGGTGGGGGGGAGAGACAGTGAGGGAGGGGGGAAGAGACAGTGAAGGATGGGGGGGAGAGACAGTGAGGGGGGAGAGACAGTGAGGGAAGGGGGAGAGAGAAAGTGATGGAGGGGGAGAGAGACAGTAAGGGAGGATGGAGAGACAGTGAGGGATTGGGGGGAGAGACAGTGAGGGAGAGGGGGAGAGACAGTGAGGGAGGGGGGGAGAGACAGTGAGGGAGGGGGGGAGAGACAGTGAGGGAGGTTGGGGGAGAGAGACAGTGAGGGAAGGATGGGCGAGAGGGAGGGGGAAAGACAGGGAGGGAGGGGGGAGAGAGACAGAGGGGGGAAGAGAGTGAGGAGGGAGAGAGAGTGAGGGATGGCGGGGGAGAGCGTGAGGGAGGGGGGAGAGTGAGGGAGGGGGGAAGAGAGTGATGGAGGGGGGAGAGAGTGAGGAAGGGGGGGAGAGAGTGGGGGAAGGGGGGAGAGAGTGAGGGAGGGGGGGGGGAAGAGAGTGAGGGAGGGGGGGAGAGAGTGAGGGAGGGGGGGAGAGTGAGGGAGGGGGGAAGAGAGTGAGGGAGGGGGGGAGAGAGTGAGAGAGGGGGGGAGAGAGTGAGGGAGGGGGGGAGAGAGTGAGGGGGGAGTGAGGGGGGGAGAGGGTGAGGGATGGGGGGAGAGAGAGAGGGATGGGGGGAGAGAGTGAGAGAGGGGGGGAGAGAGTGAGGGGGGGAGAGAGTGAGGGGGGGAGAGAGTGAGGGATGGGGGGGAGAGAGTGAGGGAGTGGGGGGACGACAGTGAGGGAGGGGGGGAGACGTGAGGGAGGGGAGGGGAGACGGTGAGGGAGAGGGGGAGACGGTGAGGGAGGGTGGGAGACGGTGAGGGAGGGGGAGACGGTATGGGAGGGGGGGAGACGGTGAGGGAGGGGGGAGACGGTGCGGGAGGGGGGGAGACGGTGAGAGAGGGGGGGAGACAGTGAGGGAGGGGGGGAGATGGTGAGGGAGGGGGGACACATGGTGAGGGAGGGAGGGAGATGGTGAGGGAGGGAGGGGAGACAGCGAGGGAAGGGGAGAGAGACAGCAAGGGGGGAGAGAGACGGCGAGGGGGGAGAGAGACGGTGAGGAGGTGGGAGAGAGACGGCGAGGGGGGGAGGGAGACAGCTAGGGGGGGAGAGACAGCGAGGGGGGAGAGAGTCGGTGAGGGGGGGAGACAGTGAGGGGTGGAGAAAGTGAGGGGGGAGAGAGATAGTGAGGGGGGAGAGACAGTGAGGGGGGGAGAGACAGTGAGGGATGGGGGGAGAGAGAGACGGTGAGGGAGGGGGGGAGAGACGGGTGGGAGACAGTGAGGGGGGAGTGACAGTGAGGGTGGGGGGGAGAGACAGTGAGGGAGGGGGGAAGAGACAGTGAAGGATGGGGGGGAGAGACAGTGAGGGGGGAGAGACAGTGAGGGAAGGGGGAGAGAGAAAGTGATGGAGGGGGAGAGAGACAGTAAGGGAGGATGGAGAGACAGTGAGGGATTGGGGGGAGAGACAGTGAGGGAGAGGGGGAGAGACAGTGAGGGAGGGGGGGAGAGACAGTGAGGGAGGGGGGGAGAGACAGTGAGGGAGGTTGGGGGAGAGAGACAGTGAGGGAAGGATGGGCGAGAGGGAGGGGGAAAGACAGGGAGGGAGGGGGGAGAGAGACAGAGGGGGGAAGAGAGTGAGGAGGGAGAGAGAGTGAGGGATGGCGGGGGGAGAGCGTGAGGGAGGGTGGGGGAGAATGTGAGGGAGGGTGGGAGAGAGTGAGGGTGGTGGGGGAGAGAGTGGGGAAGGGGGGGTGAGAGAGTGATGGAGGGGGTGAGAGGGAGGGGGAGAGAGAGTGAGGGAGGGGAGGAGAGAGTGAGGGAGGGGGGAGAGAGTGAGGGAGTGAGGGAGGGGGGAGAGAGTGAGAGAGTGGGAGAGAGTGAGGGAGGGGGGGAGAGAGTGAGGGAGGGGGGGAGAGACAGTGAGGGAGGGAGGGGGAGAGAGACAGTGAGGGAAGGATGGGGGAGAGGGAGGGGGAGAGACAGGGAGGGAGGGGGAGAGAGACAGAGGGGGGAAGAGAGTGAGGAGGGGGAGAGAGTGAGGGATGGCGGGGGAGAGCGTGAGGGAGGGTGGGGGAGAGAGTGAGGGAGAGTGGGAGAGAGTGAGGGTGGTGGGGGAGAGAGTGGGGAAGGGGGGGTGAGAGAGTGATGGAGGGGGTGAGAGGGAGGGGGGGGGGGAGAGTGAGGGAGGGGAGGAGAGAGTGAGGGAGGGGGGAGAGAGTGAGGGAGTGAGGGAGGGGGGAGAGAGTGAGGGAGGGGGGGAGAGAGTGAGGGAGGGGGGGAGAGAGTGAGAGAGGGGAGGAGAGAGTGAGGGAGGGGGGAGAGTGAAGGAGGGGGGGAGAGAGTGAGGGAGCGGGGGAGGGGGAGGGGCGAGGGAGGGGGGAAGGAAGGGGGATAGGGACAGTGAGGGATGGAGGGGGAGAGAGACAGTGAGGGAAGGCGGGGGAGAGAGACAGTGAGGTAATGAGGGGGGAGAGAGGGAGGGGGAGAGAGACAGTGAGGGAGGGAGGGGAGGAGAGAGACAGAGGGGGAGAGAGGGAGGGAGGGGGAAGAGAGTGAGGGAGAGGGGGAGAGAGTGAGGGAGGGGGGAGAGAGTGAGGGAGGGGGGAGAGAATGAGGGAGGGGGGAGGAGAGACAGTGAGGGAGGGAGGGGGAGAGAGACAGTGAGGGAAGGATGGGCGAGAGGGAGGGGGAGAGACAGGGAGGGAGGGGGGAGAGAGACAGAGGGGGGTAGAGAGACAGTGAGGGAGGGAGGTTTAGAGAGACAGTGAGGGAAGGAGGGAGAAGAGGGAGGGGGGGGAAACGGTGAGGGAGGGGGGGGAGACAGCGAGGGAGGGGGAGAGAGATGGCAAGGAGGGGGAGAGAGATGGCGAGGGGGGGAGAGAGACGGCGAGGGGGAGAGAGAGACGGTGAGGGGGGAGACAGTAAGGGGGGGAGACAGTGAGGGGGGAGAGACGGTGAGGGAGGGGGAGAGACAGTGAGGGATGGGGGGAGAGGGAGATGGTGAGGGAGGGGGGGGAGAGATGGGTGAGGGGGGAGAGACAGTGAGGGAGGGGGGGAGAGACAGTGAGGGGGGAGAGACAGTGAGGGAGGGGGAGAAACAGTGAGGGATTGGGGGGAGAGACAGTGAGTGAGAGGGGGAGATACAGTGAGGGAGGGGGGGAGAGACAGTGAGGGCGGATGGAGGGCGGAGAGAGGGAGGGGGGGAGAGAGACATGGAGGGGGGGAGAGAGACAGTGAGGGAGGGAGGTTTAGAGAGACAGTGAGGGAAGGAGGGGGAAGAGGGAGGGGGAGAGAGACAGTGAGGGAGGGGAAGAGAGACAGTGAGGAAGGAGGAAGAGAGAGAGTTAGGGGGGAGGGAGACAGTGAGGGCGGAGGGAGGAGAGAGGGAGGGAAGAGAGAGGGAGGGAAGGGGGGATAGAGACAGGGAGGGTGAGGGGAGAGAGAGACAGTGAGGGAGGGGGGGAGAGAGAGTGAGGGGGAAGAGAGACACTGAGGGCGGAGGGAGGAGAGAGGGAGGGAGGGAGGGCAGAGAGAGGGAGGGACAGAGACAGGGAGGGAGCGGGGAGAGAGACAGGGAGGGAGGGGGGAGAGAGACAGTGAGGGATGGAGGGGGGAGAGAGACAGTGAGGGATGGAGGGGGGAGAGAGACAGTGAGGGAGGGGGAAAGAGACAGTGAGGGAAGGAGGGGGGGATAGGGAGGGGGGAGAGACAGGGAGGGAGGGGGGAGAGAGAGACAGATGGGGGGCAAGTAAGGGGGGGAGAGAGTGAGGGAGGGGGGAGAGAGTCAAGGAGGGGGGAGAGAGTGAGGGAGGGGGCAGAAAGTGAGGGAGAGGGGGGAGAGTGTGAGGGAGGGGGGGGAGAGGGATGGGGGGGAGATAGGGATGGGGGGGAGAGAGGGAGGGGGGAGAGAGGGAGGGGGGGAGAGAGAGACAGTGAGGGGGCAGGGGAGAGACAGACGGTGAGGGGGAGAGAGAGGGACGAGGAGGGCGGGGGGAGAGACGGTGAGGGAGGGGGAGGGGGGAGAGAGAGACAGCGAGGGAGGTGGAGGGGGGAAGGAAGGGGGATAGGGACAGTGAGGGATGGAGGGGGAGAGAGACAGTGAGGGAAGGCGGGGGAGAGAGACAGTGAGGAAATGAGGGGGGAGAGAGGGAGGGGGAGAGAGACAGTGAGGGAGGGAGGGGAGGAGAGAGACAGAGGGGGAGAGAGTGAGGGAGGGGGAAGAGAGTGAGGGAGAGGGGGAGAGAGTGAGGGAGGGGGGAGAGAGTGAGGGAGGGGGGAGAGAGTGAGGGAGGGGGGAGGAGAGACAGTGAGGGAGGGAGGGGGAGAGAGACAGTGAGGGAAGGATGGGCGAGAGGGAGGGGGAAAGACAGGGAGGGAGGGGGGAGAGAGACAGAGGGGGGAAGAGAGACAGTGAGGGAGGGAGGTTTAGAGAGACAGTGAGGGAAGGAGGGAGAAGAGGGAGGGGGGGGAAACGGTGAGGGAGGGGGGGAGACAGCGAGGGAGGGGGAGAGAGATGGCAAGGAGGGGGAGAGAGATGGCGAGGGGGGGAGAGAGACAGCGAGGGGGAGAGAGAGACGGTGAGGGGGGAGACAGTAAGGGGGGGAGACAGTGAGGGGGGAGAGACGGTGAGGGAGGGGGAGAGACAGTGAGGGATGGGGGGAGAGGGAGATGGTGAGGGAGGGGGGGGGGAGAGATGGGTGAGGGGGGAGAGACAGTGAGGGAGGGGGGGGAGAGACAGTGAGGGGGGAGAGACAGTGAGGGAGGGGGAGAAACAGTGAGGGATTGGGGGGAGAGACAGTGAGTGAGAGGGGGAGATACAGTGAGGGAGGGGGGGAGAGACAGTGAGGGCGGATGGAGGGCGGAGAGAGGGAGGGGGGGATAGAGACAGGGAGGGGGGGAGAGACAGTGAGGGAGGGAGGAGGGTAGAGAGACAGTGATGGAGGGAGGGGGGGAGAGAGACATGGAGGGGGGGAGAGAGACAGTGAGGGAGGGAGGTTTAGAGAGACAGTGAGGGAAGGAGGGGGAAGAGGGAGGGGGAGAGAGACAGTGATGGAGGGGAAGAGAGACAGTGAGGAAGGAGGAAGAGAGAGAGTTAGGGGGGAGGGAGACAGTGAGGGCGGAGGGAGGAGAGAGGGAGGGAAGAGAGAGGGAGGGAAGGGGGGATAGAGACAGGGAGGGTGAGGGGAGAGAGAGACAGTGAGGGAGGGGGGGAGAGAGAGTGAGGGGGAAGAGAGACAGTGAGGGCGGAGGGAGGAGAGAGGGAGGGATGGAGGGCAGAGAGAGGGAGGGATAGAGACAGGGAGGGAGCGGGGAGAGAGACAGGGAGGGAGGGGGGAGAGAGACAGTGAGGGATGGAGGGGGGAGAGAGACAGTGAGGGAGGGAGGGGGAAAGAGACAGTGAGGGAAGGAGGGGGGGATAGGGAGGGGGGAGAGACAGGGAGGGAAGGGGGAGAGAGAGACAGATGGTGGGCAAGTAAGGGGGGGAGAGAGTGAGGGAGGGGGGAGAGAGTCAAGGAGGGGGGAGAGAGTGAGGGAGGGGGCAGAAAGTGAGGGAGTGGGGGGAGAGTGTGAGGGAGGGGGGGGAGAGGGATGGGGGGGAGATAGGGATGGGGGGGAGAGAGGGAGGGGGGAGAGAGGGAGGGGGGGAGAGAGAGACAGTGAGGGGGCAGGGGAGAGACAGACGGTGAGGGGGAGAGAGAGAGACGAGGAGGGCGGGGGGAGAGACGGTGAGGGAGGGGGAGGGGGGAGAGAGAGACAGCGAGGGAGGTGGAGGGGGGAGGGAGATGGTGAGGGAGGGAGGGGGGTGAGAGACAGTGAGGGAGGGAGGGGGGAGAGAGACAGTGAGGGAGGGGGCGAGAGACAGTGAGGGAGGGGGGAGAGAAAGTGAGGGGGGAGAGAGACAATGAGGGTGAAGGGAGGAGAGAGGGAGGGAGTGCAGAGAGAGGGAGGAAGGGGGGATAGAGACAGGGAGGGAGGGGGGATAGAGACAGGGAGGGAGGGGGGATAGAGACAGGGAGGGGGGATAGAGACAGTGAGGGAGGGAGGGGGGAGAGAGACAGGGAGGGAGGGGGGAGAGAGACAGGGAGGGAGGGGGGAGAGAGACAGGGAGGGGGGAGAGACAGGGAGGGAGGTGGGGGAGAGAGACAGTGAGGGATGGAGGGGGAGAGAGACAGTGAGGGAAGGGTGTGGGGAGAGGAAGGGGGGAGAGACAGGGAGGGAGGGGGGAGTGAGACAGAGGGGGGAGACAGTGAGGGTGGGGGGAGACAGTGAGGGGGGGAGAAAATAAGGGAGGGGGGAGAGAGTGAGGGAGGGGGGAGAGAGTGAGGGAGGGGGGGAGAGAGTGAGGGAGGGGGGAGAGTGTGAGGGAGTGAGGGAGGGGCGGAGAAAGTGAGGGGGGGGAGAGAGGGAGGGGGGGAGAGAGTGAGGGAGGGGGAGAGAGGGAGGGAGGTGGGGAGAGAGGGAGGGAGGGGGGAGAGAGTGAGGGAGGGGGAGAGAGGCTGAGGGAGGGAGGGAGAGAGTGGGGGAGGGGCAGGGGGGAGGGAGGGAGGGGGAGGGAAGGGGGATAGGGACAGTGAGGGATGGAGGGGGAGAGAGACAGTGAGGGAGGGAGGGAGGGAGGGGTAGAGAGACAGTGAGGGAATGAGGGGGGGAGAGAGGGAGGGGTGAGAGAGACAGTGAGGGAGGGAGGGGGAGAGAGAGACAGAGGGGGAGAGAGTGAGGGAGGGGGGAGAGAGTGAGGGAGGGGGGAGAGAGTGAGGGGGGGGGGGGGAGAGCATGAGGGAGGGGGAGAGGCAGGGGGGGAGAGAGTGAGGGAGGGGGGGAGAGGGTGAGTGAGGGGGGGAGAGGGTGAGGGAGGGGGGAGGAGAGATTGAGGGAAGGGGGGGAGAGAGTGATGGAGGGGGGAGCGAGTGAGGGAGGGGGGGAGAGAGTGAGTGATGGGGGGGAGAGAGTGAGGGAAGGGGGGAGAGAGTGAGGGAGGGGGGTGAGAGTGAGGGAGGGGGGGAGAGACTGAGGGGGGGGAGAGAGTGAGGGGGTGTGAGGGGGGGAGAGAGTGAGAGAGGGGGGGAGTGAGGGGGGGAGAGAGTGAGGGATGGGGGGGAGAGAGTGAAGGAGGGGGTAGACGGTGAGGGAGGGGGGGAGATGGTGAGGGAGGGGTGTAGATGGTGAGGGAGGGGGGAGACGGTGATGGAGGGGGGGAGACGGTGAGGGAGGGGAGAGACAGTGCAGTAGGGGGGGAGAGAGTGAGGGAGGGGGGAGGGAGGGAGGGAGGGGGGGAGGAGAGAGTGAAGGAGGGGGGGAGAGAGTAAGGGAGGGGGGGAGAGAGTGAGTAATGGGGGGAGAGAGTGAGGGAAGGGGGGGAGAGAGTGAGGGAGGGGGGTGAGAGTGAGGGAGGGGGGGAGAGACTGAGGGGGGGGAGAGTGAGGGGGGTGTGAAGGGGGGATAGAGTGAGGGAGGGGGGGAGAGAGTGAGAGAGGGGGAGGGAGAAAGTGATGAAGGGGGGAGAGAGACAGTGAGGGAGGGGGAGAGACAGTGAGGGATGGGGGGAGAGGGAGATGGTGTGGGAGGGGGGGAGAGACGGGTGGTAGACAGTGAGGTGGGAGAGACATTGAGGGAGGGGGGAGAGAGAAAGTGATGGAGGGGGGGAGTGAGACAGTGAGGGAGGAGGAGATACAGTGAGGGATTGGGGGGAGAGACAGTGAGGGAGAGGGGGAGAGACAGTGAGGGAGGGGGGAGAGACAGTGAGGGAGGAGGGAGGGCAGACAGAGTGAGGGAGGGCGGAGACAGGGAGGGGGGATAGAGACAGGGAGGGGGGAGAGACAGTGAGGGAGGGAGGGGGGATAGGGACAGTGAGGGAGGGGGGGAAAGAGACATGGAGTGGGGAGAGAGACAGTGAGGGATAGAGGTTTGGAGAGACAGTGAGGGAAGGAGTTGGGAGAGGAAGGGGGGAGAGAGACAGTGAGGGTGGTGGGGGAGAGAGACAATGCGGGAGGGAGGGAGGGAGGGGGGAGAGAGACAGTTTGGGAGGGAGGGGGGAGACATTTGGGGAGGGGGGGAGACAGTGGGGGAGGGGGAGGAAACAGTGGGAGAGGGGGGGGAGACAGTGAGGGAGGGGGGGAGACAGTGTGTTAGGGGGGGAGACAGTGTGGTAGGGGGAGGAGACAGTGGGGGAGGGGGGGAGACAGTGGTGGAGGAGGGGGGAGACAGTGGGGGAGGAGGGGGGATACTGTGGGGGAGGGGGGAGACTGTGGGGAAGGGGGGGAGACTGTGGGGGAGGGGGGAGGAGGGAGACTGTGGGGTAGGGGGGTAGAGAGACAGTGGGGGAGTGGGGGGTAGAGAGACAGTGGGGGAGGGGGCGAGAGAGACAGTGGGGGAGGGGGAGAGAGACAGTGGGGGAGGTGGGGATAGAGACAGTGGGGGAGGGGGGAGTGAGACAGTGAGGGAGGGGGGAGAAAGAGAATGAGGGAGGGGGGGACAGAAAGTGAAGGGGGAGAGAGACAATGAGGGCGGAGGGATGAGAGAGGGAGGGAGGGCAGAGAGAGGGAGGAAGGGGGGATAGAGACAGGGAGGGAGGGGGGATAGAGACAGGGAGGGAGGCGGGATAGAGACAGGGATGGGGGATAGAGACAGTGAGGGTGGGAGGGGGGAAGAGACAGGGAGGGAGGGGGGAGAGAGACAGGGAGGGAGGGGAGGAGAGACAGGGAGGGAGGTGGGGGAGAGAGACAGTGAGGGAGGGGGGAGAGAGTGAGGGAGGGTGGGAGAGAGTGGGGCAGGGGGGAGGGAGGGAGGAGGGAAGGGGGATAGGGACAGTGAGGGATGGAGGGGGAGAGAGACAGTGAGGGAGGGAGTGAGGGAGGGAGGGGGAGAGAGACAGTGAGGGAATGAGGGGGCAGAGAGGGAGGGGGGAAAGAGACAGTGAGGGAGGGAGGGGGGGGGAGAGAGACAGATGGGGAGAGAGTGAGGGAGGTGGGAGAGAGTGAGGGATGGGGGAGGAGAGAGTGAGGGAGGGGGGAGAGAGTGAGGGAGGGGGGAGAGTGAGGGAGGGGGGGAGAGAGTGAGGGAGGGGGGGGAGAGAGTGAGGGAGGGGGGAGAGAGTGAGGGAGGGGGGAGAGAGTGAGGGAAGGGGGGGAGAGAGTGATGGAGGGGGGGAGAGAGTGAGGGAAGGGGGGGAGGGAGTGAGGGAGGGGGGGAGAGTGAGTGAGGGGTGGAGAGAGTGAGGGGGGGAGAGAGTGAGGGGGGTGTGAGGGGGCGAGAGAGTGAGGGAGGGGGAGAGAGTGAGAGAGGGGGGAGTGAGGGGGGATAAAGTGAGGGATGGGGGGGGAGAGAATGAGGGAGTGGAGGGACGATGGTGAGGGAGGTGGGGAGACGGTGAGGGAGGGGGGGTAGACGGTGAGGGAGGGGGGGAGACGGTGAGGGAGGTGGGGAGACGGTGAGGGAGGGGGGAGACGGTCATGGAGAGGGGGATACAGTGAGGGAGGGGGGAGACGGTGCAGGAGGGGGGGAGATGGTGAGAGGGGGGGGAGACGGTGAGGGAGGGGGGGAGACAGTGAGGGAGGGGGGGAGACGGTGAGGGAGGGGGGAGATGGTGAGGGAGGGGGGGAGACGGTGAGGGAGGGGGGGGAGATGGTGAGGGAGGGTGGGGGGAGAAGGTGAAGGAGGGGGGGAGACAGTGAGGGATGGGGAGAGAGACGGCGAGGGGGGGAGAGAGACAGCGAGGAAGGGGGAGAGAGACGGCTGGGGGGGAGAGAGACGGCAAGGGGGGTAGAGAGATGGTGAGGGGGGGAGACAGTGAGGGGGGGAGACAGTGAGGGGGGAGAGAGATAGTGAGGGGGGAGAGACAGTGAGGGGGGAGAGACAGTGAGGGAGGGGGAGAGACAGTGAGGGATGGGGGGAGAGGGAGATGGTGAGGGAGGGGGGGAGAGACAGGTGGTAGACAGTGAGGGGAGAGAGACAGTGAAGGAGGGGGTGAGAGACAGCGAGGGAGGGGGGAGAGACAGTGAAGGAGGGGGGGAAGACAGTGAGGTGGGACAGACATTGAGGGAGGGGGGAGAGAGAAAGTGATGGAGGGGGGGAGTGAGACAGTGAGGGAGGGGGAGATACAGTGAGGGATTGGGGGGAGAGACAGTGAGGGAGAGTGGGAGAGACAGTGAGGGAGGGGGGAGAGACAGTGAGGGAGGGGGGAGAGACAGTGAGGGGGGGTGAGAGACAGTGAGGGCGGAGGGAGGGCAGACAGATTGAGGGAGGGTGGAGACAGGGAGGGGGGATAGAGACAGGGAGGGGGGGAGAGACAGTGAGGGAGGGAGGGGGGAGAGAGACAGTGAGGGAGGGAGGGGGGGGAAAGAGACATGGAGTGGGGAGAGAGACAGTGAGGGAGGGAGGTTTGGAGAGACATTAGGGAAGGAGGGGGGAGAGGAAGGGGGGAGAGAGACAGTGAGGGTGGTGGGGGAGAGAGACAATGCGGGAGGGAGGGAGGGTGGGGAGAGAGACAGTTTGGGAGGGAGGGGGGAGACATTTGGGGAGGGGGGGAGACAGTGGGGGAGGGGGAGGAAACAGTGGGAGAGGGGGGGGAGACAGTGAGGGAGGGTGGGAGACAGTGTGGTAGGGGGAGGAGACAGTGGGGGAGGGGGGGAGGCAGTGGGGGAGGAGGGGGGAGACAGTGGGGGAGGAGGGGGGAGACTGTGGGGGAGGGGGGAGACTGTGGGGAAGGGGGGGAGACTGTGGGGGAGGGGGGAGGGTGGGAGACTGTGGGGGAGGGGGAGAGAGACAGTGGGGGAGGTGGGGATAGAGACAGTGGGGGAGGGGGAGAGAGACAGTGAGGATGGGGGAAAGAGACAGTGAGGAAGGGGGAGAGAGGCACAGTGAGGGGGGTGAGAGACAGTGAGGGCAGAGGGGGGGCAGAGAGAGGGAGGGCGGAGAGAGGGAGGGGGGGATAAATACAGGGAGGGGGGAGAGACAGTGAGGGAGGGGGGAGAGAGACAGTGAGGGAGGGAGGGAGGGAGGGAGGGGGGGGAGAGAGACATGGAGGGGGGGAGAGAGACAGTGAGGGAGGTTTAGAGAGACAGTGGTGGAAGGAGGGGGGAGAGGGAGGGGGAGAGAGACAATGAGGGAGGTGGGGGAGAGAGACAGTGTGGGAGGGAGGGAGGGAGGGGGGGGCGAGAGACAGTGAGGAAGGGGGAAATAGACAGTGAGGAAGGGGGGAGAGAGGCACAGTGAGAGGGGGAGAACCGAGGCACAGAGAGGGGGGGAGGGGGCACAGTGAGGGGGAAAGAGAGGCACAGTGAGGGGGGGGAAACAGAGGCACAGTGAGGGGAGGGAAAGAGAGGCACAGTGAGGGGAGGGAAAGAGGCACAGTAAGGGGGAGGGAAAGAGAGGCACAGTAAGGGGGAGGGAAAGATAGGCACAGTGGGGAGGAAAGAGGCACGGGGAGGGGGGGAGAGAGGCACGGGGAGGGGGGAGAGAGAGGGGAGGGGAGGAGAGAGAGGCATGGGGAGGGGGGGAGAGAGGCAAGGGAAGGGGGGAAAAGAGGCATGGTGAGGGGGGGAGAGAGGCACGGGGAGGGGGAGAGAGGTACAGGGAGGGTGGAGAGAGAGGCACAGGGAGGGGGGAGAGATAGGCACGGGAAGGGAGGAGAGAGGCACGGGGAGGGGGAGAGAGAGGCACGGTGAGGGGGGGGAAAGAGGCACGGGGAGGGGGGGAAAGAGACACGGGGAGGTGGGGGGGAGAGAGGGATGGGGAGGGGGGAGAGAGGCATGGGGAGGTGGGGGGGAGAGAGAAATGCACAGTGAGGGGGGGAGAGAGAGGCACAGTGAGGTGGGGGGAGGAGAGAGGCACAGTGAGATGGGGGGGATGGGGAGAGGGATGCACTGTCAGTAGGGTGACCAGATTTTCAATATGAAAAACCAGGACACATTAAAAAAATATTTATAAAACAAATGACATCACGTGACAGCCCCTGTGACCATGACAACGAGACACTCTGACGTCAGGCGGTGACATGTTGCCATGACAACGAGACACTTTGACATCAGGCGGTGACATGTTGCCATGACAATCACCTGCAGCCCTGCATCCTCCATATTCCTGCCACTGCATCATCCAGTCCCTGCATCATGATACCGTGTGCTCTGCTCACGTACAATAAAGAGCTGATTAGACTGACTTCACTCTAACCAAATATATACAGTAAGTGTTTATTAGAATCCGTGTGCTACCAGGGAAGTAAATACTAATCAATCGAATTGATGAGTCGTTCCAAAGGAATACGGCTCACACACAGTGATCCCTATAAGGCTGAGGCCCCGGCGCTGAGTGGGCGGTGCTTCTGAGTTCAGTTTGTGCAAAGCGAGTTCTCACTCGGCGCACGGGCACGCACGCTCTCCCAAGCTTGGCACTTGGGAAGTCAAAAAAACAGTGTTCGAAGCGCGCTCAATAGGCCCCCTTGCAACCCCCCACGGTCGCGCTCGCAAAACTCGCAGGACACCCGCGCTCATGCTTGTAAAGTTGGTCATGTCACAACTCAAGCATGAGCGCGGTCAGCGCCAGCGGGGCCGCAGCCTTAGGGTGCTCAACAGATCAAAAGTATAATGGTCTTAATGATGTTGCAAATTGAACTGAATAAAACATTCATTTTATTTTAAATAAGTAAATATTGATATAAAATAATTTATTAAAAAGTAATGTAAACAACTTGATCAAATCCACGAAAATCCTTAAATATACAAATATATACTTATATCTTATATAACCCTACTAACTGAGAGACCCGGGAGAGGGGGAGGGACAGTGGACAGGAGGAGGGGAGGGGGGGAGGGACAGTGGACAGGAGGAGGGGAGGGGGGAGGAGGGAAGGGGGAGAAGGGGAGGGGGGAGGGACAGTGGACAGGAGGAGGGGAGGGGGAGGTACAATGGACAGGAGATGGGGGGGGGGCAGTGGACGGGAGGGGGGGGGACAGTGGATGGGAGGGGGGGACAGTGGACAAGAGGGGGGGGGACAGTGGACAGGAGGGGGGGACAGTGGACAGGAGGGGGGGACAGTGGACAGGAGGGGGGGACAGTGGACAGGAGGGGGGGGACAGTGGACAGGAGGGGGGGACAGAGGACAGGAGGGGGGGGACAGTGGACAGGAGGGGGGGTGGGTTGCTTACAATTTCCATGTCCCTCCTCTCCACTCCCCCTGTATGTTTCTCCGCTCCCCCCTCTCTCTCAGCTCCTGCTCCCCCCATGCATAGCTCCGATCCCCACCCTAGAGTGTCTGACACACACACAGTGACACACACACACACACACATACACACAGTGTAACACACACACACACACAGTGTAACACACACACACACACACAGTGTACACACACACACACACACACACACACACACACACACACACACACACACACACACAGTGTCACACACACACAGTGTCAACACACACACACACAGTGTCACACACACACACACACACAGTGACACACACACACGTCACCTCTCCTTCCGTCCGCCGCCATCTTAGGTGCCGCGTGTCCACTGCCTGTCGGAACACCGGGGGGGAGGTGAGTGGAGCACCGGGGTTGAGGTGAGGGGAGCACCGGGGGTGAGGTGAGCGGAGCACCGGGGGGGGTGCTGAGCAGAGCACCGGGGAGGAGAGCTGAGCGGAGCACCGGGGGGGAGAGCTGAGCGGAGCACCGGGGGGGAGCTGACACGGGGAGAGGAGGAGGGAGAGGCGCGTGCTTGAGAGCCGTGGGGGGTGTCCCGGGCGCTCGCTCCGCTCCCCCGCTGACTGTAGCGGTGCCTGGGGGGTGGGGGGGTGAAAGCGCGGGAAGCAGGGAGACACGGGGAGAGAAGGAGGTGCGCGCGGGTCACGATGACTTGGAGTGTGTGTGTGTGTGTGTCGTCACTCCGCCTCAGGCCAATGAGAGGTGTGTGGGGGCGGGCGGCCCAAGGGACCAATGAGATTTCCCCTAGGGACACAGGAAGATGCAGACAGGCCTACAGTGCTTTCACTAATATATAATAAGATAAGTGTAAATGCAGCAATGAGCTGGCCAGGTATATAGTCAGTATATACTAGTACAGGTAGTTCTCGTTATCCAACATTTCACTTTACAACGAATGGCATATCCAACTCTTTACAATGCAACCCTAAGGGCTGTTTTTCGACGCCGGAATCCGTTAACCAACGCTCACCGCCACTGATTAACATGGGACTCACTTTACAGCGGTTTCACTATCCAACGCTACTTCCAGAACGGATTCCGTTGGATAACCGAGGACTGCCTGTACAGTGCTTGTAACTCCTCTCCTTTACCCCTGGAGTTGAGTCCTAGTATACTGCCTTATATTTTATGTGAGTATATTCTCCATTCAGACATGGCAGCAAAATGTTTATTTTTATTTATCCCCTAGACCTCTTGTTAGGTTTCTGGAGTAGTGTTAAACTTTAGGTTCTGACTGTTTGTTCATTTGGATCCAGACAAACTCTTCCTGTTAATTACCAGGTACAGCTCATTGCTTTATTATTTAGAAATGTCCCGTGTAGATTTTTCAGTGATGAGATCTTGTGTGGTTTGCTGGCAGCTCCAGACACCACCTCTACTGATCTTGTTGTGTTAACCCCTTCACTTTATCTTTTCCAGTTTTATAGATATTGTGTGTCCCATTTAATGTAATGATATCCCAGGGGGTTGCCCGACCTAGTCCTGTTATATATATTAACCTTCAAATCCCTTGTAGGTCCAGATATCCAATATATCCAATTATGACCAAAGACCATTGCTCCCTTATCTCATGGCGATTGTTACATTTTCTGACTGATTTGTATCTTATATCATATATCAATTACCAGTACTGGTGGGGTTAAACAAGCAGAAAGTATCCTGTTTGTATGTATTGTGACAGAGTCACTAACTCAGTAGGCTGGAATAGTGAATGGAGAGACGCTGCAGCCAGTTCACAGAGTGTTAATCTCCTCAGACAGAAAGAAGCACACCTGCAGCCTAATTAAACAGGGGCTGAACTATCAGTGAAACAAGTGCTTTAAAAAGCAGGAATTTGCTCACACAAGGTGAGCTTGTTTTTCCACAGGAAGGTGGAGAGAACTCTCCCGGCTGGGAAGCCGTTGCTGTTGATCTGGTCCCGCAGTCCTGCGAGGAGCTCTGCTGCTGGGACCAGCTGGGACCCCAACCCAGGGTAAAGATAAAGATACAGATTGCTGCAAGGCTGGACAAAGCCTGCTCCCCAGAACCGTGTTCCTGTTTGCTGCTGGAGCTGCTATACAGATAAGACTTTATTCTTATACGTATCGGTTAACCTTTGTGTAGCATGTTTTGGGCATGACCAGATAAGCTGGCTGTCTTGTTAGTAAGGGCTCAAGAAGTGAGTTAGTTTCCCTAAAGGGAACAGGCTTTAATTTTCAAGAAAGTAGTTTCTTAAAGGGACAGTGCACCCGTACTTTATTTTGGTTGTGGCTAATAAACCACTATAGTTGAAAGTTTCCAATCGTGTCTAGCGTCTTACTGACCCCGCCGCGAGGCCGTCCTGCCACAGGTGGTGTCAGAAGTGGGATGTTACGCCTCTGGGGGTCAGTAGATGAAGACACTGAACTCAAGCGAAACAAAAAAATTATTTTTGCTGAAGCATGGAAGTTACAGCTAGCAAGCGCTGAGTGTAAATTTTGCCCCGTCGGGTATGTAAGGATTGCTGTGTAAAGCTAATGCCTTTTGCTGAAGTGAGTGAATTTGCAGCTAGCAAGTGCTGTGAGGTAAAGTTTGCCCTGTCTGGTAAAAAAGAAAGTGAAAATGGATTTTTGCAAAGAAGTTGCCCTAAGAAGAACCCAGAAGGTTCAAATATTGTAAAGCAAGAACAACTTACGTGTGTTGTGCAAAGTCTGCCTCGTCGGGTGTGAAAAAACAAAAAAAAAACGGGGTTTTAAAATGGCCGCCGTCAAGTGTCAGTTTTGCAATGTACATAACCATACAAAACAGTGTCCCTTCAGGCCATATGATGATTATGATGATGACGCATATGTGGCCCCGAGAAGAGAGACGTACCCGCAGATGAAAGCTGCAAAAGTGTCCAGTGTGTGTGTGCCCAGTACCACTGATGTCTCTGGAACGAATAAAACAAAGAGAAAGAAGAAAAATAAAAATATTTTTCAAGTCACAGAGGAAGTGACCAAACCACTTGAGCCTGCGATATCAGGACAACAGGTGTCAGCAAGCCACCGAGATGGGCTGCAGACCGGAGTGATGGGCAGAATTGTCACAGGAACGGTGGCAAAGGAAAAGGAGAAGCAAATGGAAGCTGAATCCTTGAGCCAGGAAAAAGAGGCCTTAATTTCTGCACTCCAAACTGCCCACCGTGATTATGATGCCTTGCAGGAACAATTGAATAGGGAGCGAGAAGCGAACGCCGAGGTAAAGAGGTGTATACTCCCAGCTATACTTGAGTATGAGGAGTTAAAGAAAACAGAGCGTCTCTTACGGAGTGAGTTGGAGGAGCTGAAGACAAGTTTGAATAAGGCCAACACCGCAATTGCTAACATGGAATCAGAGAGAACAAGTCCTGACTGGAGACTATGCTATCAGATGTCCCAGAGAGATGTGCAAAACTTCATCAAAGACTTAGAAGTTTCTCACCAAGAAGCTAGCACGCTCAAAACAGAGCTGGAACTCTCACGCCAGGAGGGCCACAGTCTAAACACAGAGCTGGGTATGTTGAAGGAAACCCATGAGAATGCCCTGAGGGATTTAGAGACTGTAAGGAAGGAGAATGTAAGTCTGATGCAGAAAAATTCAGACTTGACTGATCAATAGGCTGACCATTCGTACCGGTTTTACCGGTACAGTCCCGTTTTTTTGAGGCCTGTACCGGTTTAAGCCTGTCCCGGTTTTTGTCCCGGTTTTTGTCCCTGGTCCCGGTATTGCGGTGCAGCGGCGGTGAGGAGAATGCGGCGGCCGGTAAGTATTTTGTATGTGCAATGTGTGTGTGTGAATGGCGTGTGAATGCTGCCTGGGGGACTGAATGCAGGAGAATGCCGGGGGCGGGACTTAGAATGCCGGCCGGCCCGCAGGGGATTGGATGAATGATGATGCAGGGGGCGGGACTTAGAATGCCGGCCGGCCCGCAGGGGATTGGTTGCAAGCAGGTCAGAGGTAGCTGGGGGCGGGACTTCCGCTTTGTGCAGAGCACACGTGTCTTCCCGGCTTCCTCTGTGCGCGTGAGTGTCCCCCTTCTGTCCCGGGTCCCAGCCAGGGGGGGGTAATAGGAGGTAGTAGCGGGGGTGCGCCTGCCTTTGTACCACCTTGTACCTTTGCCCCCCCCTCCCCGGCGCTCCCAGCATTGCCCCTCCTGGCGCTCCCAGCATTGCCCCCCCCCCGGCGCTCCCAGCATTACCCCTCCTGGCGCTCCCAGCATTGCCCCCCCTGGCGCTCCCAGCATTGCCCCCCCCCGGCGCTCCCAGCATTGCCCCCCCCCCGGCGCTCCCACCAGTGCCCCCCCGGCGCTCCCACTATTGCCCATCGGCGCTCCCAGCTTTGCCCCCCCGGCGCTCACAGCTTTGCCCCCCGGCGCTCACTTCCCCCCGTCCCCTTGGTGTGGGAGATGGGCTCGGGGGCGGGCAGTGGTTGCTGCGCGGTCGCGGGCGGTGCAGGGGCTGGCGGGTGGTGCAGGGGGAGGCGGGGTGTATCTGTGTGTGTGTATCAGTGTGTGTATCAGTGTGTGTATCAGTGTGTGTGTATGTGTATCAGTGTGTGTGTGTGTGTGTGTGTATCAGTGTGTGTGTATGTGTATCAGTGTGTATGTGTATGTGTATCAGTGTATGTGTGTATCTGTGTGTGTGTATCAGTGTGTGTGTGTATGTGTGTGTGTGTATCAGTGTGTGTGTGTATTTGTATCAGTGTGTGTATCTGTGTGTGTGTGTGTGTGTGTGTGTGTGTGTGTGTGTGTGTGTGTGTGTGTGTGTGTGTGTGTGTGTGTGTGTGTGTATCTGTGTGTGTGTGTGTGTGTGTGTGTGTGTATCTGTGTGTGTGTGTGTGTGTGTGTGTGTGTGTGTGTGTGTGTGTGTGTGTGTGTGTGTATCAGTGGGTGTGTGGGTGTATCAGTGGGTGTGTGGGTGTATCAGTGGGTGTGTGTGTGTATCAGTGGGTGTGTGTGTGTATCAGTGGGTGTGTGTGTGTATCAGTGTGTGTGTGTGTGTGTGTGTGTGTGTGTGTGTGTGTGTGTGTGTGTGTGTGTGTGTGTGTGTGTGTGTGTGTGTGTGTGTGTGTGTGTGTGTGTGTGTGTGTGTGTGTGTGTGTGTGTGTGTGTATCAGTGTGTGTGTGTGTGTGTGTGTGTGTGTGTGTGTGTGTGTGTGTGTGTGTGTGTGTGTGTGTGTGTGTGTGTGTGTGTGTGTGTGTGTGTGTGTGTGTGTGTGTGTGTGTGTGTGTGTGTGTGTATCAGTGGGTGGGTGTATCAGTGGGTGGGTGTATCAGTGGGTGTGTGTGTGTATCAGTGGGTGGGTGTATCAGTGGGTGTGTGTGTGTATCAGTGGGTGTGGGTGTGTGGGTGTTTGTGTATGTATCAGTGTGTGTGGGTGTGTGTGTGTGTGTGTGTGTATCAGTGGGTGTGTGTGTGTGTGTGTATCAGTGGGTGTGTGTGTGTGTGTGTGTATCAGTGGGGGGGTGTGTGTATCAGTGGGGGTGGGGGTGTATCAGTGGGGTGTGTGTGTATCAGTGGGGGTGTGTGTGTGTGTATCAGTGTGGGGGGGTGTATCAGTGTGGGGGGGTGTGTGTATCAGTGGGGGGGGGTGTGTATCAGTGGGGGTGTGTGTGTATCAGTGGGGGTGTGTGTGTATCAGTGGGGTGTGTGTGTATCAGTGGGGGTGTGTGTGTGTGTATCAGTGTGGGGGGTGTATCAGTGTGGGGGGGGGTGTGTATCAGTGGGGGTGTGTGTATCAGTGGGGGGGGGGTGTATCAGTATCAGTGTGTGTGTGTGTGTGTGTGTGTGTGTGTGTGTGTGTGTGTGTGTGTGTGTGTGTGTGTGTGTGTGTGTGTGTGTGTGTGTGTGTGTGTGTGTGTGTGTGTGTGTGTGTATCAGTATCAGTGTGTGTGTGTATCAGTATCAGTGTGTGTGTGTGTATCAGTGGGGGGCGTGTGTGCATCAGTGTGTGTGTGTGTGTGTGTGTGTGTGTGTGTGTGTGTGTGTGTGTGTGTGTGTGTGTGTGTATCAGTGTGTGTGTCAGTGGGTGGGTGTCTCCCTCCCTCTCTCTCCCTCCCTCTCTCTCCCCCACCCTGTCTCCCTCCTTCCCTCCCACCCTGTCTCCCACCTGTCTCCCTCTCCCTCCCACCCTGTCTCCCATCCCTGTCTCCCTCCTTCCCTCCCACCTCTCCTCCTTCTCCCTCCCCTCCCACCCTGTCTCCACCCTGTCTCCCACCCTGTCTCCCACCCTGTCTCCCACCCTGTCTTCCACCCTGTCTCCCTCCTTCCCTCCCACCCTGTCTCCCTCCTTCCCTCCCACCCTTTCTCCCTCCTTCCCTCCCACCCCTGTCTCCCTCCTTCCCTCCCACCCTGTCTCCCTCCTTGTCTCCCTCCTTGTCTCCCTCCTTGTCTCCCTCCTTGTCTCCCTCCCACCCTGTCTCCCACCCTGTCTCCCACCCTGTCTCCCACCCTGTCTCCCACCCTGTCTCCCTCCCTGTCTGTCTCCCTGTCTGTCTCCCTGTCTGTCTCCCTCCTTCCCTCCCACCCTGTCTCCCTCCTTCCCTCCCACCCTGTCTCCCTCCTTGTCTCCCTCCTTGTCTCCCTCCTTGTCTCCCTCCTTGTCTCCCTCCATCCCTGTCTCACCCTCCCTCCATGTCTCTCCACCCTCCCTCCCTCCCTGTCTCACCCTCCCTCCCTGTCTCACCCTCCCTCCCTCCTTGTCTCACCCTCCCTCCCTCCCTGTCTCACCCTCCCTCCCTCCCTGTCTCACCCTCCCTCCCTCCCTGTCTCACCCTCCCTCCCTGTCTCACCCTCCCTCCCTGTCTCACCCTCCCTCCTTCCCTGTCTCACCCTCCCTCCTTCCCTGTCTCACCCTCCCTCCTTCCCTGTCTCACCCTCCCTCCTTCCCTGTCTCACCCTCCCTCCTTCCCTGTCTCACCCTCCCTCCCTCCCTGTCTCACCCTCCCTCCCTGTCTCACCCTCCCTCCCTCCCTGTCTCACCCTCCCTCCCTCCCTGTCTCACCCTCCCTCCCTCCCTGTCTCACCCTCCCTCCCTGTCTCACCCTCCCTCCCTCCCTCCCTGTCTCACCCTCCCTCCCTCCTGTCTCACCCTCCCTCCCTGTCTCACCCTCCCCTCCCTCCCTGTCTCACCCTCCCCTCCCTGTCTCACCCTCCTCCCTCCCTCCCTGTCTCACCCTCCCTCCCTCTCCCTGTCTCACCCTCCCTCCCCCTCCCTCACCCTCCCTGTCTCACCCTCTCACCCTCCCTGTCTCACCTCCCTATCTCACCCTCCCTCCCTCCCTGTCTCCCTCCCTCCCTCCCTGTCTCCCTCCCTCCCTCCCTGTCTCCCTCCCTCGCCCTCCCTCCCTCGCCCTCCCTCCCTGTCTGTCTCCCTCCCTCGCCCTCCCTTCCTGTCTGTCTCCCTCCCTCGCCCTCCCTTCCGGTCTGTCTCCCTCACTTGCCCTCCCTTCCTGTCTGTCTCACTCCCTCGCCCTCCTTCCTGTCTGTCTCACTCCCTCGCCCTCCTTCCCTCGCCCTCCCTCCCTCCCTCCCTGTCTCCCTCCTGTCTCCCTCCCCTCCCTGTCTCCCTCCCTCCCTGTCTCCCTCCATCCCTGTCTCCCTCCATCCCTGTCTCCCTCCCTGTCTCCCTCCCT
>NW_027454944.1:7500-51886 GCF_040206685.1 Ascaphus truei | reverse complement strand
TCTGCAGCCCTACTCCACCATCTACACACACACACACACACACACACACAAACTGACTCACGCACACACCCCAGTCTCCTCTACACCCACAAAACACTGCAGACACACAAACTAATAAAACAGACTGCTGCCCCCTGTAAACCCACACACTGCAGACATACACCAGCAAAATACTCTGCACCCCTCCTCCACCCACACAACACTGCCCCCCCCTCACCCACAAAACACACACTGCCCCCCCCCCCCCCTCACCCACAAAACAGACTGCTGCCCCCTATACACCCATAGAAAACACACCAACAGAAGAGACACACACACACCAATAAAACACTCTGCTGGCCCCTTTACACACACAGACACACAAACCTTTCCCCTCACTCTCCTGTGCGGAGCTCTCTGCAGGGAGGGGGAGGAGTCAGTGCCTGGCTGCCCGGAGGGGGAGGAGTCAGTGCCAGGCTGCAGGCAGGGTGGGGGAGGAGTCAGTGCCTGACTGCAGCCAGGGAGGGGGAGGAGTAGGGGGAGGAGTCAGTGCCTGGCTGCAGGCAGGGAGGGGGAGGAGTCAGTGCCTGGCTGCAGGCAGGGTGGGGGAGGAGTCAGTGCCTGGCTGCAGCCAGGGTGGGGGAGGAGTCAGTGCCTGGCTGCAGGCAGGGAGGGGGAGGAGTCAGTGCCTGACTGCAGCCAGGGAGGGGGGAGGAGTCAGTGCCTGGCTGCAGGCACAGTGGGGGAGGAGTCAGTGCCTGGCTGCAGGCAGGGTGGGGGAGGTGTCAGTGCCTGGCTGCAGGCAGGGTGGGGGAGGAGTCAGTGCCTGGCTGCAGCCAGGGAGGGGGAGGAGTCAGTGCCTGGCTGCAGGCACAGTGGGGGAGGAGTCAGTGCCTGGCTGCAGGCAGGGTGGGGGAGGAGTCAGTGCCTGGCTGCAGGCAGGGTGGGGGAGGAGTCAGTGCCTGGCTGCAGCCAGGGAGGGGGAGGAGTCAGTGCCTGGCTGCAGCCAGGGAGGGGGAGGAGTCAGTGCCTGGCTGCAGCCAGGGTGGGGGAGGAGTCAGTGCCTGTCTGCAGGCACAGTGGGGGAGGAGTCAGTGCCTGGCTGCAGGCAGGCACAGTGGGGGAGGAGTCAGTGCCTGGATGCAGGCAGGGTGGGGGAGGAGTCAGTGCCTGGATGCAGGCAGGGTGGGGGAGGTGTCAGTGCCTGGCTGCAGGCAGGGTGGGGGAGGAGTCAGTGCCTGGCTGCAGGCAGGGTGGGGGAGGAGTCAGTGCCTGGCTGCAGGCAGGGTGGGGGAGGAGTTAGTGCCTGGCTGCAGCCAGGGAGGGGGAGGAGTCAGTGCCTGGCTGCAGCAGGGAGGGGGAGGAGTCAGTGCCTGGCTGCAGCCAGGGTGGGGGAGGAGTCAGTGCCTGTCTGCAGAAACAGTGGGGGAGGAGTCAGTGCCTGGCTGCAGCCAGGGAGGGGGAGGAGTCAGTGCCTGGCTGCAGGCAGGGGGAGGAGTCAGTACCTGGCTGTAGGGAGGGGGAGGAGTCAGTGCCTGGCTGCAGGCACAGTGGGGGAGGAGTCAGTGCCTGGCTGCAGGCAGGGTGGGGGAGGAGTCTGTGCCTGGCTGCAGCCATGGAGGGGGAGGAGTCAGTGCCTGGCTGCAGCCAGGGTGGGGGAGGAGTCAGTGTCTGGCTGCAGGCACAGTGGGGGAAGAGTCAGTGCCTGGCTGCAGGCAGGGAGGGGGAGGAGTCAGTGCCTGGCTGCAGCCATGGAGGGGGAGGAGTCAGTGCCTGGCTGCAGGCACAGTGGGGGAGGAGTCAGTGCCTGGCTGCAGGCAGGCACAGTGGGGGAGGAGTGCCTGGCTGCAGCCAGGGTGGGGGAGGAGTCAGTGACCTGGCTGCAAGCAGGGAGGGGGAAGGAGTCAGTGCCTGGCTGCAGGCAGGCACAGTGGGGGAGGGGTGCCTGGCTGCAGCCAGGGTGGGGGAGGAGTCAGTGCCTGGCTGCAGGCAGGGTGGGGGAGGAGTCAGTGCCTGGCTGCAGGCAGGGTGGGGGAGGTGTCAGTGCCTGGCTGCAGGCAGGGTGGGGGAGGAGTCAGTGCCTGCTGCAGGCAGGGTGGGGGAGGAGTCAGTGCCTGGCTGCAGCAGGGGGAGGGAGGAGTCAGTGCTGGCTGCAGGCAGGGTGGGGGAGGAGTCAGTGCCTGGCTGCAGGCCAGGGAGGGGGAGGAGTCAGTGCCTGGCTGCAGGCAGGGTGGGGGAGGAGTCAGTGCCTGGCTGCAGGCAGGGTGGGGGAGGAGTCAGTGCCTGGCTGCAGGCAGGGTGGGGGAGGAGTCAGTGCCTGGCTGCAGCAGGGTGGGGGAGGAGTCAGTGCCTGGCTGCAGGCAGGGAGGGGGAGGAGTCAGTGCCTGGCTGCAGGCAGGGTGGGGGAGGAGTCAGTGCCTGGCTGCAGGCAGGGAGGGGGAGGAGTCAGTGCCTGGCTGCAGGCAGGGTGGGGGAGGAGTCAGTGCCTGGCTGCAGGCAGGGTGGGGGAGGAGTCAGTGCCTGGCTGCAGGCAGGGTGGGGGAGGAGTCAGTGCCTGGCTGCAGCAGGGTGGGGGAGGTGTCAGTGCCTGCTGCAGGCAGGGTGGGGGGAGGAGTCAGTGCCTGGCTGCAGGCAGGGTGGGGGAGGAGGTCAGTGCCTGGCTGCAGGCAGGGGGAGGGAGGAGTCAGTGCCTGGCTGCAGGCAGGGTGGGGGAGGAGTCAGTGCCTGGCTGCAGGCAGGGAGGGGGAGGAGTCAGTGCTGGCTGCAGGCAGGGTGGGGGAGGAGTCAGTGCCTGGCTGCAGGCAGGGTGGGGGAGGAGTCAGTGCCTGGCTGCAGGCAGGGTGGGGGAGGAGTCAGTGCCTGGCTGCAGGCAGGGTGGGGGAGGAGTCAGTGCCTGGCTGCAGGCAGGGAGGGGGAGGAGTCAGTGCCTGGCTGCAGGCAGGGTTGGGGGAGGAGTCAGTGCCTGGCTGCAGGCAGGGAGGGGGAGGAGTCAGTGCCTGGCTGCAGGCAGGGTGGGGAGGAGTCAGTGCCTGCTGCAGGCAGGGTGGGGGAGGAGTCAGTGCCTGGCTGCAGGCAGGGGGAGGGAGGAGTCAGTGCCTGGCTGCAGGCAGGGTGGGGGAGGAGTCAGTGCCTGGCTGCAGGCAGGGAGGGGAGGAGTCAGTGCCTGGCTGCAGGCAGGGTGGGGGAGGAGTCAGTGCCTGGCTGCAGGCAGGGTGGGGGAGGAGTCAGTGCCTGGCTGCTTCCTCCTGTCCAATCACCTCCCCTGTATTGAGACCTGATCTCACTCTTTGTGAATGAGAACTGAAAGCTATGATTGGCTGTAAAACTTGGCAGGGTGCCAAAAATTCCGGCCCATTTACTGATTAGTTACAATTCCGGGCATTATCCAATCACAGAGCCGGGATTTCAGTAATGCCGGGAATGTAACCGCTTTCGCCTATAATTCCGTATATTCCGTCTGGGAAGACTTGCAGTGTTACCTCTGGCAGGGCATGGGTTAAGTCAGCGGGGCGCAAACTAGGGCGGTGCAGATTTTTTTTTGGGGGGGGGGGGTCCCTCTCCCCCCCCCCCCCCAGGCCGAGGCCTTTGCAATCCCTACCGAGGTTTCAGCCGGCACTAGGACACGTTACCATGGCAATGCGGTGTCAAATGACGCTGTAGGTCATGTGATGTCATGGTTACCACGGTAACGTGTGGTCAAATGACGCTGTGGGTCACGTGCGCCACGTGAGGTAAGGGGCGGTGGCACACCAAGGAGCAAAGTAGGCACAGGGTCGCAGCAAAAAAAGTTTGCCCGCCCCAGGGTTGTCACCCTCTTTTTGGATCAGGTGGGGGTGGAAGAGCAGTTGCCTAAGGTTTCACCACACTAAGGTGCGGCGACCCATCAGATGCCATATGGTACCAGCATCGCCGCATGCAGCCAGGCCCGCCAACGGGGGGGTTCTGCTGTGGTTGGTGTCCGGGGCCCGTGAGTCAGGAGCCCCGGGCCGTTACTAGTAATATATATATATTTAAATGCATTGTGGCTGCACCCGGTGCCGGGTGTCAGCTGGGCTAAGCTTCCGGCGCGAGAGGGAGCCGCGGTGCACGTGAGCAGCAGCGTGGGACAGTTGCCTGCAGTTGGGGCCGGCAGCAACCTGCCGTCGGGCCTCCTGCAGTCACTGTCCTCAGCACCGCCACAGCCACGCCCCCCACCCCACCGCACAGCTCCGCCACAGCCACCGGACCCCCCGCGCAGCCACTTCCAGCCACCGGACCCCCCCCCACAGCACCGCCATAGCCACCGGACCCCCCGCAGCACTGCCAGCCACTAGAACCCCCAACCCCTCCCCCCCCCCCCCCCGCACAGCACCGCCAGCCTCCTGACCCGCAGCACCGCCATAGCCACTGCCCCCCCCCCCCCCGTTCAGCACCGCCATAGCCACTGCCCCCCCCCCCCCCCGTGCAGCACCGCCATAGCCACCGCCCCCCGTGCAGCACTGCCAGCCACCGGACCCCCCGCAGCACCGCGAGCCACTAGAACCCCCAAACCATCCCCGCCCCGCACAGCACCTCCGGCCACCGCCCCGCCCCCGCAGCATCGCCAGCCACCGCCCCGCCCCCCGCAGCACCGCCATAGCCACCGGACCCCCCGCCAGCACTGCCAGCCAGTAGAACCCCCAACCCCTCCCCCCCCCCCCCGCACAGCACCGCCAGCCACCGGACCCCCCGCAGCACTGCCAGCCAGTAGAACCCCCAACCCCTCCCCCCCCCCGCACAGCACCACCAGCCACCGGACCCGCCCCCGCAGCACCGCCAGCCACCGCCCCGCAGCACCGCTACAGCCACTGCCCCCCCCCCCGTGCAGCACCGCCATAGCCACCGCCCCCGCGCAGCACTGCCAGCCACCGGACCCCACGCAGCACCGCCAGCCACCGGACCCGCCCCCCGCAGCACCCCCAGCCACCGCCCCCCCCGGCAGCCAACGGACCCCCTCCCTGCACAGCACCGCCAGCCACCAGGCAATACCAGCCACAAGCATCCCCCCGCAACAACCGTCCCTCTGCAGTCACCGGCACATCACGCCCCCTCCCGCAGCCACCGGGCCTGACCCGAGACCATTCCCAAGGTAAGTCTGATTTTTATATCTATTGGGGGTGCGGTATTTTTTAATATTTTGGGGGGCTGGGGTATTTTTTTAATGTGTTTTGGGGGGGTTGGGGTATTTTTATATGTATTGGGGGTATTTTTATATGTTTTGGGAGGACGTGGGGGTATTATTTATATGTATTGGGGAGGTGGGGGTATTATTTATATGTATTGGGGAGGTGGGGGTATTATTTATATGTATTGGGAGGGTTTCGCATATTTTAGTATTGTGTCCAGTATTTTTGGACACGCCACCTGGCAACCCTAGCTGCCGCCCCCCCCCTCCTCCCCCAGCCATCCGGCAGTCACCGGCCTAACACCCTCCCCGCACCCTCTTCGCAGCCACCGGCCCTCCTGCAGCAACGGCCCCCCCAGTAGAAGCCACTGCCTCCCCCCCCAGTAACAGCCACCAGCCCTCCCAAAGACACCAGCCCACCCCCCACCCCGCAGCCACCGGGCCTGACCTGAGACCATACACAAGGTAATTCTGATTGTAATTAGGTAGGGTGACCAGATTTTGAAAATGAAAAACCGGACACAATTTTTTTTTTAACATTAACAGTTTATATATTGTATTACAATTATACTTTACTACCATTAGTCCTAGTTACGTGTGTGTGGTGTGGGTGTGTGGTGTGTGTGTGTGTCCTCGGATGGCCTCACTAATCGAACAAAAAAAAAGCCAGATGTGAATGACTTCTGTACCCCTTAACCATTGTCAGGACGCCCCCTCTCACAATTTCAAGGTACTATACTGGTGGGGAGGTGTTCCCTACCTGTCTTCCGATGTCTCCCGTGTGAAACTTGAGTCAGATCTGGAAGAAAGCAGGGCGGGTTACTTCAGTGTAGGTATACGGCAGCTAAGATGAGACAGAAAGGGAGACGGGGGGGGAGAGGGAGAGACGGGGGGGGAGAGGGAGAGACGGGGGGGAGAGAGAGAGAGAGGGAGACGGGAGAGAGAGGGAGACGGGGAGAGAGGGAGATGGGGAGAGAGAGGGGGAGAGAGAGAGGGAGAGACATTGGGAGAGAGAGGGAGAGACATTGGGCGAGAGAGGGAGAGACATTGGGCGAGAGAGGGAGAGACATTGGGCGAGAGAGGGAGAGACGGGGAGAGAGAGAGAGAGAGACAGGGAGGGAGAGAGACAGGGAGGGAGGGAGAGAGAGAGACAGGGAGGGAGAGAGAGAGACAGGGAGGGAGAGAGAGAGACAGGGAGGGAGAGAGAGAGACAGGGAGGGAGAGAGAGAGACAGGGAGGGAGAGAGAGAGACAGGGAGGGAGAGAGAGAGACAGGGAGGGAGAGAGAGAGACAGTGAGGGAGAGAGAGAGACAGGGAGGGAGACATGGGGAGAGAGGGAGACGGGGGAGAGAGAGAGGGAGACATAGGGGGAGAGAGGGAGACATAGGGGGAGAGAGGGAGACATAGGGGGAGAGAGGGAGACATAGGGGGAGAGAGGGAGACATAGGGGGAGAGAGGGAGACATAGGGGGAGAGAGGGAGACATAGGGGGAGAGAGGGAGACATAGGGGGAGAGAGGGAGACATAGGGGGAGAGAGGGAGACATAGGGGGGAGAGAGGGAGACGGGGGGGAGAGAGGGAGACGGGGGGGGACGAGAGAGGGAGACAGGGGGGAGAGAGGAGGGAGAGACAGGGGGGGAGAGGGAGGGAGAGACAGGAGGAGAGGGAGAGACAGGGAGGGAGGGAGAGGGAGGGAGGGAGGGAGAGGGAGGGAGGGAGAGGGAGAGACAGGGAGGGACGGAGAGACAGGGAGGGAGGGTGTGACAGGGAGGGGGAGAGAAAGGGAGGGGGAGAGGAGAGACAGGGAGGGTGAGGGAGACACCCACCCACTGATACACACATACATACACATACACACACACACACACTGACACACCCACCCAGCCCACTGATACACACCCCCACCCCCACCCACTGATACCCACAACCACTGATACCCACACCCACCCACTCACACTCACACCCACCCACTGACACCCACCCACCCCACTGATACACACACACACCCACCCACCGATACCCACACCCACCGATACCCCCACACCCACTGATACCCACTGATACCCACACCCACTGATACCCACACCCACTGATACCCACACCCACCGATACACACCCACCACACCCACTGATACACACTGATACACACACACACACACACACACTGATACACACAACAACCCACTGATACACACACACCCACTGATACACACCACCCACTGATACCACACCCACTGATACACACCACACACCCACTGATACACACACCCCACTGATACACACCACCCACTGATACACACACCCACTGATACACACACACCACTGATACACACCACACCCACTGATACACACCCACTGATACACACACACACCACTGATACACACACACACCCACTGATACACACCACTGATACACACACCACACTGATACACACACACACCCACTGATACACACACACACCACTGATACACACACACCCACTGATACACACACACACCCACTGATACACACACACCCACTGATACACACACACCACTGATACTACACACACACACACATGATACACACACACCCACTGATACACACACACCTACTGATATATACACACAACACACACACACACATGATACACACACACCCACTGATACACACACACCCACTGATACACACACACCCACTGATACACACACACCCACTGATACACACACAACCACTGATACACACACACACACGCCCTGATACACACACACACGCCCTGATACACACACACACCCACTGATACACACACACACACACACACTGATACACACACACACACACACACACTGATACACACACACACACACACTGATACACACACACACACACACTGATACACACACACCCACTGATACACACACACCCACTGATACACACACACCCACTGATACACACACACCCACTGATACACACACACCCACTGATTACACACACACCCACTGATACACACACACACACACACACACACCCTGATACACACACACACACCCTGATACACACCCACACACCCACTGATACACACACACACACACACACACACCTGATCACACACACACACACACACTGATACACACACACACCCACTGATACACACACACACACACACACACACTGATACACACACACACACACACACCCTGATACACACACACACACCCACTGATACACACACACACACACACACCCTGATACACACACACACACACACTGATACACACACACACCCACTGATACACACACACACACACCCTGATACACACACACACACACACACACACTGATACACACACCCACCCACTGATACACACCATACACCCACATACACCCCGCCAGCCCCTGCACCGCCGCACAACGCGCAGCCACCACTGCCCGTCCCCGAGCCGGTCTCCCACACCAAGTGGACGGGGGGAAGTGAGCGCCGGGGGGCAAAGGCAGGCGCGCGCGCCGGGGGGCAAAGGCAGGCGCGCGCGCCGGGGGGCAAAGGCAGGCGCGCGCGCCGGGGGGCAAAGGCAGGCGCGCGCGCCGGGGGGCAAAGGCAGGCGCGCGCGCCGGGGGCAAAGGCAGGCGCGCGCGCACCGGGGGGCAAAGGCAGGCGCGCGCTCCGGGGGGCAAAGGCAGACGCGCGCGCGCGCCGGGGGGCAAAGGCAGGCACGCGCGCCGGGGGGCAAAGGCAGGCACACCCCCGCTACCACCTCCTATTGCGCACCCCCCCCCCCACCCACCACCTCCTATTGCGCACCCCTCCCACCCACCACCTCCTATTGCGCACCCCTCCCACCCACCACCTCCTATTGCGCACCCCTCCCACCCACCACCTCCTATTGCGCACCCCTCCCACCCACCACCTCCTATTGCGCACCCCTCCCACCCACCACCTCCTATTGCGCACCCCTCCCACCCACCACCTCCTATTGCGCACCCCTCCCACCCACCACCTCCTATTGCGCACCCCTCCCACCCACCACCTCCTATTGCGCACCCCTCCCACCCACCACCTCCTATTGCGCACCCCTCCCACCCACCACCTCCTATTGCGCACCCCTCCCACCCACCACCTCCTATTGCGCACCCCTCCCACCCACCACCTCCTATTGCGCACCCCTCCCACCCACCACCTCCTATTGCGCACCCCTCCCACCCACCACCTCCTATTGCGCACCCCGCCCACCCACCACCTCCTATTGCGCACCCCCGCCCACCCACCACCTCCTATTGCGCACTCCGCCCACCACCACCTCCTATTGCGCACCCCTCCCACCCACCACCTCCTATTGCGCACCCCGCCCACCCACCACCTCCTATTGCGCACCCCTCCCACCCACCACCTCCTATTGCGCACCCCTCCCACCACCACCTCCTATTGTGCACCCACCCACCACCTCCTATTGCGCACCCCTCCCACCCACCACCTCCTATTGTGCACCCACCCACCACCTCCTATTGCGCACCCCCCCACCCACCACCTCCTATTGTGCACCCACCCACCACCTCCTATTGTGCACCCCCCCACCCACCACCTCCTATTGTGCACCCCCCCACCCACCACCTCCTATTGTGCACCGACCCACCACCTCCTATTGCGCACCCCCCCACCCACCACCTCCTATTGTGCACCCCCCCACCCACCACCTCCTATTGTGCACCCACCCACCACCTCCTATTGTGCACCCCCCCCACCCACCACCTCCTATTGCGCACCCACCCACCACCTCCTATTGCGCACCCCACCCCCCACCCACCACCTCCTATTGCGCACCCCACCCACCACCTCCTATTGCGCACCCCACCCCCCACCCACCACCTCCTATTGCGCACCCCACCCCCACTACCTCCTATTGCGCCCCCCCCACCCACCCACCACCTCCTATTGCGCCCCCCCCACCCACCCACCACCTCCTATTGCGCCCCCCCCACCCACCCACCACCTCCTATTGCGCCCCCCCCACCCACCCACCACCTCCTATTGCGCCCCCCCCACCCACCCACCACCTCCTATTGCGCCCCCCCCACCCACCACCTCCTATTGTGCACCCACCCACCACCTCCTATTGCGCACCCACCCACCACCTCCTATTGTGCCCCCCCCCACCCACCACCTCCTATTGTGCACCCACCCACCACCTCCTATTGCGCACCCACCCACCACCTCCTATTGCGCACCCCACCCCCCACCCACCACCTCCTATTGCGCACCCCACCCCCCACCCACCACCTCCTATTGCGCACCCCACCCCCCACCCACCACCTCCTATTGCGCCCCCCCCACCCACCCACCACCTCCTATTGCGCCCCCCCCACCCACCCACCACCTCCTATTGCACCCCCCCACCCACCACCTCCTATTGCGCCCCCCCCACCCACCCACCACCTCCTATTGCGCCCCCCCCCACCCACCACCTCCTATTGCGCCCCCCCCCACCCACCACCTCCTATTGCGCCCCCCCCCCACCCACCACCTCCTATTGTGCACCCACCCACCACCTCCTATTGCGCGCCCACCCCACCACCTCCTATTGCGCCCCCCCCCCCCACCCACCACCTCCTATTGCGCACCCACCCACCACCTCCTATTGCGCCCCCCCCCACCCACCACCTCCTATTGCGCACCCACCCACCACCTCCTATTGCGCACCCCCACCCCCCACCCACCACCTCCTATTGCGCACCCCACCCCCCACCCACCACCTCCTATTGCGCACCCCACCCCCCACCCACCACCTCCTATTGCGCACCCCCCTTCCCCCCCCCCCCCCCCCCGGCTGGGACCCGGGACAGAAGGGGGACACTCACGGCGCACAGAGGAGCCGGGAGCGGGAAGGCAGTCACGTGTGCACTGCACAAAGCGGAAGCCCCGCCCCCGGCTTCCTCTGACATGCCTGCGACCAATCCCCTGCGGGCCGGCCGGCATTCTAAGTCCCGCCCCCGGCATTCTCCTGCATTCAGTCCCCCGGCAGCATTCACACACACATAGAAAAATACTTACGGCCGCCGCAGTCTCCTCACCGCCGCTGCCCCGCAATACCGGGACCAGGGACAGAAACCGGGACAAAAACCGGGACAGGCTTAAACCGGGACAGGCCACAAAAAAAACGGGACTGTACCGGTAAAACCGGTACGAATGGTCACCCTATAATTAGGGTGTATTTTTATATGTATTGGGGGGTTAAGTAAAAGTTGGGCGCAAATGCGCTATGGGTTGGGGGTGGGGGGCTGCTCCTTTCATTTGTCCCGGGCCCCAGGGTTTCTGATGGCGGCCCTGCACCCAGCACAGAAGGGGAGGGGGGAGATAAGAATGTGCAGATCAGATTACAGGTAGTGAGTAGAGAATTATTATGTTTGGTGCCCAAGTTATTATTAGACTTCTAAGCAGTAGGACTATGGCCCTCACCCAAAGCAGCGGCTGCGCGGGGGAGACAGCCGTTAGTGCCCCTACCACGTCTCCAGAGAAGGGTGAAAGGGCACAGATAGGGCTACCTCTCCCCGCTCAGAGAGGAGGGAGAATGGGCACAGATAGGGCTACCTCTCCCCGCCCAGGGAGAAGGGTGAATGGGCACAGATACGGCTACCTCTCCCCGCCCAGAGAGAAGGGAGAATGGGCACAGATACGGGTACCTCTCCCCGCCCAGAGAGAAGGGAGAATGGGCACAGATACGGGTACCTCTCCCCGCCCAGAGAGAAGGGAGAATGGGCACAGATACGCTACCTCTCCCCACCCAGAGAGGAGGGAGAATGGGCACAGATACGGCTACCTCTCCCCGCCCACAGAGGAGGGTGAATGGGCACAGATAGGGCTACCTCTCCCCGCCCAGAGAGGAGGGTGAATGGGCACAGATACGGCTACCTCTCCCCGCCCAGAGAGGAGGGAGAATGGGCACAGATACGGCTACCTCTCCCCGCCCAGAGAGGAGGGAGAATGGGCACAGATACGGCTACCTCTCCCCGCCCAGAGAGGAGGGAGAATGGGCACAGATACGGCTACCTCTCCCCGCTCAGGGAGGAGGGTGAATGGGCACAGATACGGCTACCTCTCCCCGCCCAGAGAGAAGGGTGAATGGGCACAGATACGGCTACCTCTCCCGCCCAGAGAGAAGGGAGAATGGGCACAGATACGGGTACCTCTCCCCGCCCAGAGAGGAGGGTGAATGGGCACAGATACGGGTACCTCTCCCCCGCCCAGAGAGGAGGGAGAATGGGCACAGATACGGCTACCTCTCCCCGCTCAGAGAGGAGGGAGAATGGGCACAGATACGGCTACCTCTCCCCGCCCAGAGAGGAGGGAGAATGGGCACAGATACGGCTACCTCTCCCCGCCCAGAGAGGAGGGAGAATGGGCACAGATACGGCTACCTCTCCCCGCTCAGAGAGGAGGGAGAATGGGCACAGATACGGCTACCTCTCCCGCTCAGGGAGGAGGGTGAATGGGCACAGATACGGCTACCTCTCCCCGCCCAGAGAGAAGGGTGAATGGGCACAGATACGGCTACCTCTCCCCGCCCAGAGAGAAGGGAGAATGGGCACAGATACGGCTACCTCTCCCCGCCCAGAGAGGAGGGTGAATGGGCACAGATACGGCTACCTCTCCCCGCCCAGAGAGAAGGGTGAATGGGCACAGATACGGGTACCTCTCCCCGCCCAGAGAGAAGGGAGAATGGGCACAGATACGGGTACCTCTCCCCGCCCAGAGAGGAGGGAGAATGGGCACAGATACGGCTACCTCTCCCCGCCCAGAGAGAAGGGTGAATGGGCACAGATACGGGTACCTCTCCCCGCCCAGAGAGAAGGGAGAATGGGCACAGATACGGGTACCTCTCCCCGCCCAGAGAGAAGGGAGAATGGGCACAGATACGGCTCCCTCTCCCCGCCCAGAGAGAAGGGAGAATGGGCACAGATACGGGTACCTCTCCCCGCCCAGAGAGGAGGGTGAATGGGCACAGATACGGGTACCTCTCCCCGCCCAGAGAGGAGGGAGAATGGGCACAGATACGGGTACCTCTCCCCGCCCAGAGAGGAGGGTGAATGGGCACAGATACGGCTACCTCTCCCCGCCCAGAGAGGAGGGAGAATGGGCACAGATACGGCTACCTCTCCCCGCCCAGAGAGGAGGGAGAATGGGCACAGATACGGGTACCTCTCCCCGCCCAGAGAGGAGGGTGAATGGGCACAGATACGGCTACCTCTCCCCGCCCAGAGAGAAGGGAGAATGGGCACAGATACGGGTACCTCTCCCCGCCCAGAGAGGAGGGTGAATGGGCACAGATACGGGTACCTCTCCCCGCCAGAGAGAAGGGAGAATGGGCACAGATACGCTACCTCTCCCCGCCCAGAGAGGAGGGAGAATGGGCACAGATACGGGTACCTCTCCCCGCCCAGAGAGAAGGGAGAATGGGCACAGATACGCTACCTCTCCCCGCTCAGAGAGGAGGGTGAATGGGCACAGATACGGGTACCTCTCCCCGCTCAGAGAGGAGGGTGAATGGGCACAGATACGGGTACCTCTCCCCGGCCAGAGAGAAGGGTGAAAGGGCACAGATACGGGTACCTCTCCCCGCCCAGAGAGGAGGGTGAATGGGCACAGATACGGGTACCTCTCCCCGCCCAGAGAGAAGGGTGAATGGGCACAGATACGGGTACCTCTCCCCGCCCAGAGAGAAGGGTGAATGGGCACAGATACGGGTACCTCTCCCCGCCCAGAGAGAAGGGTGAAAGGGCGCAGATACGGCTACCTCTCCCCGCCCAGAGAGAAGGGTGAATGGGCACAGATACGGCTACCTCTCCCCGCCCAGAGAGAAGGGTGAATGGGCACAGATACGGGTACCTCTCCCCGCCCAGAGAGGAGGGAGAATGGGCACAGATACGGCTACCTCTCCCCGCCCAGAGAGAAGGGTGAATGGGCACAGATACGGCTACCTCTCCCCGCCCAGAGAGAAGGGTGAATGGGCACAGATACGGGTACCTCTCCCCGCCCAGAGAGGAGGGAGAATGGGCACAGATAGGGCTACCTCTCCCCGCCCAGAGAGGAGGGAGAATGGGCACAGATACGGGTACCTCTCCCCACCCAGAGGGTGAATGGGCACAGATACGGCTACCTCTCCCCGCCCAGAGAGAAGGGTGAATGGGCACAGATACGGCTACCTCTCCCCGCCCAGAGAGAAGGGTGAATGGGCACAGATACGGGTACCTCTCCCCGCCCAGAGAGGAGGGAGAATGGGCACAGATACGGGTACCTCTCCCCGCCCAGAGAGAAGGGTGAATGGGCACAGATACGGCTACCTCTCCCCGCCCAGAGAGAAGGGTGAATGGGCACAGATACGGGTACCTCTCCCCGCCCAGAGAGGAGGGAGAATGGGCACAGATACGGGTACCTCTCCCCACCCAGAGAGAAGGGAGAATGGGCACAGATACGGGTACCTCTCCCCGCCCAGAGAGGAGGGTGAATGTGCACAGATACGGGTACCTCTCCCCGCCCAGAGAGAAGGGTGAATGGGCACAGATACGGCTACCTCTCCCCGCCCAGAGAGGAGGGAGAATGGGCACAGATACGGGTACCTCTCCCCGCCCAGAGAGGAGGGTGAATGGGCACAGATACGGCTACCTCTCCCCGCCCAGAGAGAAGGGTGAATGGGCACAGATAGGGCTACCTCTCCCCGCCCAGAGAGGAGGGAGAATGGGCACAGATACGGGTACCTCTCCCCGCCCAGGGAGAAGGGTGAATGGGCACAGATACGGGTACCTCTTCCCGCCCAGAGAGGAGGGTGAATGGGCACAGATACGGCTACCTCTCCCCGCCCAGAGAGGAGGGAGAATGGGCACAGATACGGGTACCTCTCCCCGCCCAGAGAGGAGGGTGAATGGGCACAGATACGGGTACCTCTCCCCGCCCAGAGAGGAGGGTGAATGGGCACAGATACGGCTACCTCTCCCCGCCCAGAGAGGAGGGTGAATGGGCACAGATACGGCTACCTCTCCCCGCCCAGAGAGGAGGGTGAATGGGCACAGATACGGCTACCTCTCCCCGCCCAGAGAGGAGGGAGAATGGGCACAGATACGGGTACCTCTCCCCGCCCAGGGAGAAGGGTGAATGGGCACAGATACGGGTACCTCTCCCCGCCCAGAGAGGAGGGTGAATGGGCACAGATACGGGTACCTCTCCCCGCCCAGAGAGGAGGGTGAATGGGCACAGATAGGGCTACCTCTCCCCGCCCAGAGAGGAGGGAGAATGGGCACAGATACGGGTACCTCTCCCCGCCCAGAGAGGAGGGTGAATGGGCACAGATAGGGCTACCTCTCCCCGCCCAGAGAGGAGGGAGAATGGGCACAGATACGGGTACCTCTCCCCGCCCAGAGAGAAGGGTGAATGGGCACAGATACGGGTACCTCTCCCCGCCCAGAGAGGAGGGTGAATGGGCACAGATACGGCTACCTCTCCCCGCCCAGAGAGGAGGGTGAATGGGCACAGATACGGCTACCTCTCCCCGCCCAGAGAGGAGGGAGAATGGGCACAGATACGGCTACCTCTCCCCGCCCAGAGAGGAGGGAGAATGGGCACAGATACGGCTACCTCTCCCCTCCCAGAGAGGAAAGTGAATGGGCACAGATACGGCTACCTCTCCCCGCCCAGAGAGGAGGGAGAATGGGCACAGATACGGGTACCTCTCCCCGCCCAGAGAGAAGGGAGAATGGGCACAGATACGGGTACCTCTCCCCGCCCAGAGAGAAGGGAGAATGGGCACAGATACGGCTACCTCTCCCCGCCCAGAGAGGAGGGTGAATGGGCACAGATACGGGTACCTCTCCCCGCCCAGAGAGAAGGGTGAATGGGCACAGATACGCTACCTCTCCCCGCCCAGAGAGAAGGGTGAATGGGCACAGATACGGGTACCTCTCCCCGCCCAGAGAGGAGGGAGAATGGGCACAGATACGGCTACCTCTCCCCGCCCAGAGAGGAGGGTGAACGGGCACAGATACGGGTACCTCTCCCCGCCCAGAGAGAAGGGTGAATGGGCACAGATACGGCTACCTCTCCCTGCCCAGAGAGGAGGGTGAATGGGCACAGATAGGGCTACCTCTCCCCGCCCAGAGAGAAGGGTGAACGGGCACAGATACGGGTACCTCTCCCCGCCCAGAGAGAAGGGTGCACGGGCACAGATACGGGTACCTCTCCCCGCCCAGAGAGGAGGGTGAATGGGCACAGATACGGGTACCTCTCCCCGCCCAGAGGGTGAATGGGCAAAGATACGGCTACCTCTCCCCGCCCAGAGGAGGGTGAATGGGCACAGATAGGGCTACCTCTCCCCGCCCAGAGGAGGGTGAATGGGCACAGATAGGGCTACCTCTCCCCGCCCAGAGGAGGGTGAATGGGCACAGATAGGGCTACCTCTCCCCGCCCAGAGGAGTGGCGGTGTATATTTATTTATAAAAATGTTTTACCAGGAAGTGATACATTGAGAGTTCCGTGAAAACGAGAGGTATGTCCTGGGCACAGGGTTATACAGAATACATGGTTACATTAAAGGAACAGGGTTATACAGAATACATGGTTACATTAAAGGAACAGGGTTATACAGAATACATGGTTACATTAAAGGAACAGGGTTATACAGAATACATGGTTACATTAAAGGAACAGGGTTATACAGAATACATGGTTACATTAAAGGAACAGGGTTATACAGAATGCATGGTTACATTAAAGGAACAGGGTTATACAGAATGCATGGTTACATTAAAGGAACAGGGTTATACAGAATGCATGGTTACATTAAAGGAACAGGGTTATACAGAATGCATGGTTACATTAAAGGAACAGGGTTATACAGAATGCATGGTTACATTAAAGGAACAGGGTTATACAGAATGCATGGTTACATTAAAGGAACAGGGTTATACAGAATGCATGGTTACATTAAAGGAACAGGGTTATACAGAATGCATGGTTACATTAAAGGAACAGGGTTATACAGAATGCATGGTTACATTAAAGGAACAGGGTTATACAGAATGCATGGTTACATTAAAGGAACAGGGCTATACAGAATACATGGTTACATTAAAGGAACAGGGCTATACAGAATACATGGTTACATTAAAGGAACAGGGCTATACAGAATACATGGTTACATTAAAGGAACAGGGCTATACAGAATACATGGTTACATTAAAGGAACAGGGCTATACAGAATACATGGTTACATTAAAGGAACAGGGCTATACAGAATACATGGTTACATTAAAGGAACAGGGCTATACAGAATACATGGTTACATTAAAGGAACAGGGTTATACAGAATACATGGTTACATTAAAGGAACAGGGTTATACAGAATACATGGTTACATTAAAGGAACAGGGTTATACAGAATACATGGTTACATTAAAGGAACAGGGTTATACAGAATACATGGTTACATTAAAGGAACAGGGTTATACAGAATACATGGTTACATTAAAGGAACAGGGTTATACAGAATACATGGTTACATTAAAGGAACAGGGTTATACAGAATACATGGTTACATTAAAGGAACAGGGCTATACAGAATACATGGTTACATTAAAGGAACAGGGCTATACAGAATACATGGTTACATTAAAGGAACAGGGCTATACAGAATACATGGTTACATTAAAGGAACAGGGCTATACAGAATACATGGTTACATTAAAGGAACAGGGCTATACAGAATACATGGTTACATTAAAGGAACAGGGCTATACAGAATACATGGTTACATTAAAGGAACAGGGCTATACAGAATACATGGTTACATTAAAGGAACAGGGTTATACAGAATACATGGTTACATTAAAGGAACAGGGTTATACAGAATACATGGTTACATTAAAGGAACAGGGTTATACAGAATACATGGTTACATTAAAGGAACAGGGTTATACAGAATACATGGTTACATTAAAGGAACAGGGTTATACAGAATACATGGTTACATTAAAGGAACAGGGTTATACAGAATACATGGTTACATTAAAGGAACAGGGTTATACAGAATACATGGTTACATTAAAGGAACAGGGTTATACAGAATACATGGTTACATTAAAGGAACAGGGTTATACAGAATACATGGTTACATTAAAGGAACAGGGTTATACAGAATACATGGTTACATTAAAGGAACAGGGTTATACAGAATACATGGTTACATTAAAGGAACAGGGTTATACAGAATACATGGTTACATTAAAGGAACAGGGTTATACAGAATACATGGTTACATTAAAGGAACAGGGTTATACAGAATACATGGTTACATTAAAGGAACAGGGTTATACAGAATACATGGTTACATTAAAGGAACAGGGTTATACAGAATACATGGTTACATTAAAGGAACAGGGTTATACAGAATACATGGTTACATTAAAGGAACAGGGTTATACAGAATACATGGTTACATTAAAGGAACAGGGTTATACAGAATACATGGTTACATTAAAGGAACAGGGTTATACAGAATACATGGTTACATTAAAGGAACAGGGTTATACAGAATACATGGTTACATTAAAGGAACAGGGTTATACAGAATACATGGTTACATTAAAGGAACAGGGTTATACAGAATACATGGTTACATTAAAGGAACAGGGTTATACAGAATACATGGTTACATTAAAGGAACAGGGTTATACAGAATACATGGTTACATTAAAGGAACAGGGTTATACAGAATACATGGTTACATTAAAGGAACAGGGTTATACAGAATACATGGTTACATTAAAGGAACAGGGTTATACAGAATACATGGTTACATTAAAGGAACAGGGTTATACAGAATACAAGGTTACATTAAAGGAACAGGGTTATACAGAATACATGGTTACATTAAAGGAACAGGGTTATACAGAATACATGGTTACATTAAAGGAACAGGGTTATACAGAATACATGGTTACATTAAAGGAACAGGGTTATACAGAATACATGGTTACATTAAAGGAACAGGGTTATACAGAATACATGGTTACATTAAAGGAACAGGGTTATACAGAATACATGGTTACATTAAAGGAACAGGGTTATACAGAATACATGGTTACATTAAAGGAACAGGGTTATACAGAATACATGGTTACATTAAAGGAACAGGGTTATACAGGATACATGGTTACATTAAAGGAACAGGGTTATACAGAATACATGGTTACATTAAAGGAACAGGGTTATACAGAATACATGGTTACATTAAAGGAACAGGGTTATACAGAATACATGGTTACATTAAAGGAACAGGGTTATACAGAATACATGGTTACATTAAAGGAACAGGGTTATACAGAATACATGGTTACATTAAAGGAACAGGGTTATACAGAATACATGGTTACATTAAAGGAACAGGGTTATACAGAATACATGGTTACATTAAAGGAACAGGGTTATACAGAATACATGGTTACATTAAAGGAACAGAGTTATACAGAATACATGGTTACATTAAAGGAACAGGGTTATACAGGCAATTCCCAGACATTTCATGGGCAGAGAGCGTTTTAAAATTGGGTACAGGGGATAAAGGGCTTGTGAGTTTCAGATTGAAATAGAGCAGCTTTAACGGCAGCGATCGGCAGCGAACGGCTCACACCCTCCGGCTGTGCCAAACGCTGACCGCTTTGGGGCGACGCAGATGTACATTGGGGTGGTTGAGATTCACAGCTGCTGCTGGGAGATTATATGGGAGATTAGGCTGCTCCCGCCTCCCAATCGCACAAGGTCGCACACAGCAGGCTCTGTCAGGGGAGCTCAGCAACTCGCTCTGTGCCGTACACTCCACAACCTACTGTGGGGAAAAAGTGAGTGTCAGCCGTGAGTGCAAGGGCCTGTGAGTCTGTGTAACTGTGTCTGTTCATACAAGTGTCTGAGTTTTGTGTTATTGCGGCATGTAACTATCTCTGAGCTTTGTGTTTGTATCAGAATTTTGTGTGTCTGAGTTTTGTGTGTGTCAGTCTCTGATATCCCTGGAGAGGTGTGTGTGTGTGTATGTGTGTCAGTCTCTGATCTCCCTGGAGAGGTGTGTGTGTGTGTGTGTGTGTGTGTGTGTGTCAGTCTCTGATCTCCCTGGAGGTGTGTGTGTGTGTCAGTCTCTGATCTCCCTGGAGGTGTGTGTGTGTGTGTGTGTCATCAGTCTCTGATCTCCCTGGAGGTGTGTGTGTGTGTGTGTGTGTGTGTGTGTGTGTGTGTGTGTCAGTCTCTGATCTCCCTGGAGGTGTGTGTGTGTGTGTGTGTGTCAGTCTCTGATCTCCCTGGAGGTGTGTGTGTGTGTATGTGTGTCAGTCTCTGATCTCCCTGGAGGTGTGTGTGTGTGTGTGTGTGTGTGTGTGTGTGTGTGTGTCAGTCTCTGATCTCCCTGGAGGTGTGTGTGTCAGTCTCTGATCTCCCTGGAGGTGTGTGTGTGTCAGTCTCTGATCTCCCTGGAGGTGTGTGTGTGTGTGTGTGTCAGTCTCTGATCTCCCTGGAGGTGTGTGTGTGTGTGTGTCAGTCTCTGATCTCCCTGGAGGTGTGTGTGTGTCAGTCTCTGATCTCCCTGGAGGTGTGTGTGTGTGTGTGTCAGTCTCTGATCTCCCTGGAGGTGTGTGTGTGTGTGTGTGTCAGTCTCTGATCTCCCTGGAGGTGTGTGTGTGTGTGTGTGTGTCAGTCTCTGATCTCCCTGGAGGTGTGTGTGTGTGTATGTGTGTCAGTCTCTGATCTCCCTGGAGGTGTGTGTGTGTGTGTGTGTGTGTGTGTGTGTGTGTGTGTGTGTGTGTGTGTGTGTGTCAGTCTCTGATCTCCCTGGAGGTGTGTGTGTCAGTCTCTGATCTCCCTGGAGGTGTGTGTGTGTCAGTCTCTGATCTCCCTGGAGGTGTGTGTGTGTGTGTGTGTCAGTCTCTGATCTCCCTGGAGGTGTGTGTGTGTGTGTGTCAGTCTCTGATCTCCCTGGAGGTGTGTGTGTGTCAGTCTCTGATCTCCCTGGAGGTGTGTGTGTGTGTGTGTCAGTCTCTGATCTCCCTGGAGGTGTGTGTGTGTGTGTGTGTCAGTCTCTGATCTCCCTGGAGGTGTGTGTGTGTGTGTGTGTGTCAGTCTCTGATCTCCCTGGAGGTGTGTGTGTGTGTGTGTGTGTCAGTCTCTGATCTCCCTGGAGGTGTGTGTGTGTCAGTCTCTGATCTCCCTGGAGGTGTGTGTGTGTGTGTGTGTCAGTCTCTGATCTCCCTGGAGGTGTGTGTGTGTGTGTGTGTGTCAGTCTCTGATCTCCCTGGAGGTGTGTGTGTGTCAGTCTCTGATCTCCCTGGAGGTGTGTGTGTGTGTGTGTGTGTGTGTGTGTGTGTGTGTGTGTGTCAGTCTCTGATCTCCCTGGAGGTGTGTGTGTGTGTGTGTGTGTGTCAGTCTCTGATCTCCCTGGAGGTGTGTGTGTGTGTGTGTGTGTGTGTGTCAGTCTCTGATCTCCCTGGAGGTGTGTGTGTGTGTGTGTGTCAGTCTCTGATCTCCCTGGAGGTGTGTGTGTGTGTGTGTGTGTGTCAGTCTCTGATCTCCCTGGAGGTGTGTGTGTGTGTCAGTCTCTGATCTCCCTGGAGGTGTGTGTGTGTGTGTCAGTCTCTGATCTCCCTGGGGGTGTGTGTGTGTCAGTCTCTGATCTCCCTGGAGGTGTGTGTGTGTGTGTGTGTGTGTCAGTCTCTGATCTCCCTGGAGGTGTGTGTGTGTGTGTGTGTCAGTCTCTGATCTCCCTGGAGGTGTGTGTGTGTGTGTCAGTCTCTGATCTCCCTGGAGGTGTGTGTGTGTCAGTCTCTGATCTCCCTGGGGGAGGAGGGGGGTGGGGTGTGTGTCTGTCTGTCTGTCTGTCTGTCTGTTCCCCGTCTTCTGATCACTGAGCCCTTATTGGTTGGCAGCTGGTCACATGATGCTGGCCGTGGCGCTCACACTCTGCTCTGTGCTGGCGGCTCTGCTGCTCCTGATTGGCTGGCGCGTGCGCACAGAGGGCGCGTGGGCTCTGTGGTGGCACGATCATTACCTGGAGCGGCTGCGGGACTTCCTGACGGGCACGAGCCGCCCCGTGCGGATCCTGCAGCACGTGCAGCGCGCGGCTAAGCACAGGGACGCGCACAGTGTGCTCTGTGCTGTGGATTCATACTGCTCTCGTGTGGAGTGGGCCATGAATGTGGGAGACAAGAAAGGTAAGAGGAGATGGCTCCCCGTACCCCCCGTGCTGGGACTCCCCGTACCCCCCCCCCCCGTGCTGGGACTCCCCGTACCCCCCCCGTGCTGGGACTCCCCGTACCCCCCCGTGCTGGGACTCCCCGTACCCCCCGTGCTGGGACTCCCCGTGCTGGGACTCCCCGTACCCCCCCGTGCTGGGACTTCCTGTACCCCCCCCCCCCGTGCTGGGACTCCCCGTACCCCCCCCCATGCTGGGACTCCCCGTACCCCCCCCCCCCCCGTGCTGGGACTCCCCGTACCCTCCCCCCCCCCCGTGCTGGGACTCCCCGTACCCCCCGTGCTGGGACTCCCCGTACCCCCCGTGCTGGGACTCCCTGTACCCCCCGTGCTGGGACTCCCCGTACCCCCCCCGTGCTGGGACTCCCCGTACCCCCCCGTGCTGGGACTCCCCGTACCCCCCCCGTGCTGGGACTCCCCGTACCCCCCCCCGTGCTGGGACTCCCCGTACCCCCCCCCGTGCTGGGACTAACCGTACCCCCCCCGTGCTGGGACTCCCCGTACCCCCCGTGCTGGGACTCCCCGTACCCCCCCCCCCCGTGCTGGGACTCCCCGTACCCCCTGTGCTGGGACTCCCCGTATCCCCCCCCCGTGCTGGGACTCCCCGTATCCCCCCCCCGTGCTGGGACTCCCCGTACCCCCCCCGTGCTGGGACTCCCCGTACCCCCCGTGCTGGGACTCCCCGTACCCCCGTGCTGGGACTCCCCATACCCCCCGTGCTGGGACTCCCCGTACCCCCCCCCCCCCCCGTGCTGGGACTCCCCGTACCCCCCCCCCGTGCTGGGACTCCCCGTACCCTCCCCCCCGTGCTGGGACTCCCCGCCCCATGCTGGGACTCCCCGTACCCCCCGTGCTGGGACTCCCCGTACCCCCCCCGTGCTGGGACTCCCCGTACCCCCCCCGTGCTGGGACTCCCCGTACCCCCCCCGTGCTGGGACTCCCCGTACCCCCCCCGTGCTGGGACTCCCCGTACCCCCCCCCGTGCTGGGACTCCCCGTACCCCCCCGTGCTGGGACTCCCCGTACCCCCCCCGTGCTGGGACTCCCCGTACCCCCCCCGTGCTGGGACTCCCCGTACCCCTGCCGTGCTGGGACTCCCCGTACCCCCCCCGTGCTGGGACTCCCCGTACCCCCCCGTGCTGGGACTCCCCGTACCCCCCGTGCTGGGACTCCCCGTACCCCCCGTACTCCCCCCCCCCGCCCCCGTGCTGGGACTCCCCGTACGCCCCCCCCTGTGCTGTGACTCCCTGTACCATACACCCCAGCTGTGACTCCCTTCCCCCCCCCCCCCCCCCGCTGTGACTACCTTCCCCCCCCCCCCGCTGTGACTCCCTTCCCCCCCCCCGCTGTGACTCCCTTTCCCCCCCGCTGTGACTCCCTGTACCCCCCCCCTGCTGTGACTCCCTGTACCCCCCCCCCCCGCTGTGACTCCCTGTACCCCCCCCCCGCTGTGACTCCCTGTACCCCCCCCCCGCTGTGACTCCCTGTACCCCCCCCCGCTGTGACTCCCTGTAAACCCGCCCCCCCCGCTGTGACTCCCTGTACCCCCCCCACCCCCTGCTGTGACGCCCTGTTCCCTGACAGGTCAGATCCTTGATGCGCTGGTGTTGGATATTCGCCCCCGCTGCGTGCTGGAGCTGGGCACATACTGTGGTTACTCGGCTGTGAGGATCGCCCGCCTGTTACCCCCCGGGGCGCGACTTGTTACCATAGAGATGAACCCTCATTATGCCCAGGTGGCCAGAGAGATCTTTGAATACGCAGGGCTGGAGGCGCAGGTGGGCGGGGCTGGAGGCGCAGGTGGGCGGGGCTGGGGGCGCAGGTGGGTGGGGCTGGGGGCGCAGGTGGGCGGGGCTGGGGCGCAGGTGGGCGGGGCTGGAGGCGCAGGTGGGCGGGGCTGGGGGCGCAGGTGGGTGGGGCTGGGGGCGCTGGTGGGCGGGGCTGGGGGCGCAGAGCTGGGCACTCACCCACAGCCGGGAGGGCAGCAGGCACAGCTGTGACAGGGACTGTGACCCCTCTGTCATTGTGCTGTCTCAATACTTTATTCTTCCTCCATTATCTGAATCTCCTCTTCTCTTCTTCCTCCTCTCCGCCCCCTTATCTCTTCACCCCCTTATCTCTCCGCCCCCTTATCTCTTCACCCCTAGCTGCTCCCCATCTCTAGTGATTTCCCCATTCCTGCCTCCCCTCCTCACTCCTACACTCAGGGGGAGCAGCCAGTGGGGGGCGCCATGCAGCCCTCCCCCCATCGGAGGTGGCGCCTGCAGGAAGCTCTTCTCTTCACCACCCTGCACTGCCTGCAGCTGCCCCTGCAGCTCTTCTCTCGTGCCCCCCAAAACCCACTGCCCCCCTCCTTCCCTCATACTCCAGAGGAAACAGCAGAGCGACAGCAAACAGACGGGGGTCTGTCCTGCAAGGTGAGGCCCCCTTACACTCCTCACTCCTAGTACAGGGGGGGTGGGGCAGCATGCTTCAAGGACCCGCCCTCACGCTGTGGTACGGTGAGGCCACGGCCCCGCGTTGTGACGGGGAGGCCCCGCCCCCGCGTTGTGATGGGGAGGCCCCGCCCCCGCGTTGTGACGGGGAGGCCCCATGCCCACGTTGTGACGTCAGGCCCCGCCCCTGCGTTGATTTCAGGCCCCATCCCTAGTGTTGTGACGGGGAGGCCCCGCCCCCGCGTTGTGACGTCAGGCCCCGCCCCTGCGTTGTGACGGCGAGGCCCCGCCCCTGCGTTGTGACAGGCCCCGCCCTCGTCTTGGCGCTTAATGTGGTTTCCCAGAACAGACAAGCTGGAATTTACACCCCAGAAAATACAATATTTAACTAGCGAGTTTAGCGCTAATGTTATCAAGAGAATGTAGAGGTTCAGTTAGGCATATATACACCGTGCAATAAGCATGTATCTGCCCCCTGCAGGGGTGGTGTGTGTATGTGTATCTGCCCCCTGCAGGATGTGTGTATATGTATGTATCTGCCCCCTGCAGGGTGGTGTGTGTGTATCTGCCCCCTGCAGGGTGTATGTGTATATGTATGTATCTGCCCCCTGCAGGATGTGTGTATATGTATGTATCTGCCCCCTGCAGGATGTGTGTATATGTATGTATCTGCCCCCTGCAGGATGTGTGTATATGTATGTATCTGCCCCCTGCAGGGGTGGTGTGTGTATGTGTATCTGCCCCCTGCAGGGGTGGTGTGTGTATGTGTATCTGCCCCCTGCAGGATGTGTGTATATGTATGTATCTGCCCCCTGCAGGGTGTATGTGTATATGTATGTATCTGCCCCCTGCAGGGTGTATGTGTATATGTATGTATCTGCCCCCTGCAGGGTGTATGTGTATATGTATGTATCTGCCCCCTGCAGGGTGTATGTGTATATGTATGTATCTGCCCCCTGCAGGGTGTATGTGTATATATGTATCTGCCCCCTGCATGGTGTATGTGTATATGTATGTATCTGCCCCCTGCATGGTGTATGTGTATATATATGTATCTGCCCCCTGCAGGGTGTATGTGTATATGTATGTATCTGCTCCCTGCCGGGTGTGTATGTATGTATCTGCTCCCTGCCGGGTGTGTGTGTATGTATCTGCTCCCTGCATGATGTGTGTGTGTGTGTGTGTGTGTGTGTGTGTGTGTGTATCTGCCCCCCGCAGGGTGTGTGTGTGTGTGTGTGTGTGTGTGTGTGTATCTGCTCCCTGCAGGGTGTATGTGTATATGTATGTATCTGCCCCCTGCAGGGTGTGTATGTATGTATCTGCTCCCTGCATGATGTGTGTGTGTGTGTGTGTGTATCTGCCCCCCGCAGGGTGGGTGTGTGTATCTGCTCCCTGCAGGGTGTGTGTATGTGTGTATCTGCCCCCTGCAGGGTGTGTATGTATCTGCCCCCTGCAGAGGGGGGGGGGTGTCTGTCTGCCCCCTGCAGGGTGTGTATGTACAGCGGGTTCCGTTCCAGGCCGTCGCCATAAAGCGGAAATCGCCATAAAGCGGGGCCCTTTGAAAACAGAGATGCAGAGCTGTAAACCGACTGTTTCGCTGACAAATGTCACCAGACAAGGAGTTGCGCACGCGCTAAAACTGTCGCTTAGTGACAGCCGCTTTCTTTGCTGCTGTGCACGTCATGCCGAAAATGTCTGATTTGGAGAGGGTCAAGGCGGGTGAGAGTGAAAAATACGTAAAGAAACAATTCATTCCACAAGTTTAGAGGCAAAAGGCAAGATGGAGACGGAGAATAGGACAAACCATAGCATACGTCCCATGGAGACGATTCAGGCGCTGGGAGGGAACGGGGTGGAGGTTGGAGAGAAGAGCAGCAGAGACGCTTCTTCCTCTGTAACCGGAAAACAGCGGGAGGCCGAGGATTAGGAAGGGACAGAGGGGATTTATTTGCAGATAGCTTCCACCTTGCCCATGAAATGAAGGAGAGGAGCGATGAAGTGTGGGTGTCAGACATTTGTAGTGAAAGAACAATGCGCGTGACTTCCTCCAGGAGTTCAGCGGAACGCGTGGGAGCGCAGAAAGCGTGTATGCGTGTTTAGCCAGGGTTGGCGATTGGAGAGCCGTGAGCATCAGTGTCCAGGAGGAGCACATTGGTCAAGTGAGGAGGTAAGGACCGTGCTGTAATTGTGACATGGCTGTTTGGGGTCAGTGGGGGTGGTAGTAAAGAAAGCCGGAATTTTAGGCTGGAGGTCAAGGACTGGAGGTCAGTAAAATGCAGGCTGAGAGAAGCAAGACGCGGCTGGAGCTCGCGAGGGAGGAATAACGGAAATTACATTACGGGCAGATCAACAAAGGAGAGATGAAGGCATCATTTACTAAAAACCGTTCCGTGTATAAGGGGTGAATGAAGTGGCCGTATAGATTCTCCATCCTATGTAGGGACCGACCATCCCTCCTTCTCTCCAAGGTGGAGATGTTAATGGGTTCCACCGCAGACCTGATTCCTCAGCTAAAGAAGAAGTTGGACATTGACACGTTTGACCTGGTTTTCATTGACCACTGGAAAGCCAGCTACCTCCCTGACACCAAACTGCTGGAGGTGAGTGAGGACTGGCAGCACCCTGCGCACCTCCGCGCCGCGCTTCTCTCGTGTACCCTCCACGCCGCGCTCCTCGTGTACCCTCCGCGCCGCGCTCCTCGTGTACCCTCCGCGCCGCGCTCCTCCCTCGTGTACCCTCCGCGCCGCGCTCCTCTCTCGTGTACCCGCCGCGCTGGAGGAGGAGCCAAGCCTCCGTAACGGGTGACATTTGCTTGGAAGCGCCTCTATCCCACATTGACAGCAAATACAGTGTCACTATTTTTGTGCCCGCTCTTGTGCCTCCCCTTTCCGCCTGTGTGACCCCAGTTTTACCCATGCCAGGAATGTGGGTTGCTGCGGAGCGGTTCGGTTCTGCTCGCGGATACGTGATCTGCCCTGGAGCCCCAGACTACCTGCAGTATGTGCGGAGCAGCCCACGGTACCAGAGCCAGTACTACCCGGCCCAGCTGGAGTACCTGCAGGTAGAGGACGGCATGGAGAAGTCAGTCTTCCTCGGATGATGGACACGTGGCAGCATTACACCATGACCAGGAGACAGGCCACGTGTAGCTCACCATCCAGCAGGCCACGTGTAGCTCACCATCCAGCAGGCCACGTGTAGCTCACCATCGTGGTGCGCCGGTCATGTGACACCATGTGGTGTGTGACAGAGGGGACAGTGTCACCGGGGCGACAGGCAGGAGGAAGCTATGGTCCATGTGTGTACATATGTACAAGTACAGACATATACACATACTAGAAAGACAGCACTTTCTAATATATACAGAGTTCTGTGTACCTATAAATATAACACACAAGCCTCTAATACAGAGATACCCAGGGCTCTGCCTGATATACACTCTGATACATTGGCAAATGTCATAAAAACATTGTGTATCACAGGCACAACCAGGAGGGGTGCATAGGTGCACCCCCAAAATATTACAGAGGCCCCACGCTCTTCCCCACAGCAATGAAAGCGACTGCCGGGGAGAGAACGGGCCTCTGTACGGGAGCCCCCCCCCCCCCCCCCCCCCCGATTCGAAGCCAGGGGACGAGGGCTGGCAGTTAAGTGAAATACCCGGACAGATTGTAATTTACCCCAAAAAAAACCTTTGCACCCCCAATATGAATTTCTGGTTGCGCCCTTGATAACACGAGCGGGTTCATTCCCTGGGGTGGGGTGTATGAGGAGCCTGCTTTGTTCTGTATCCTGGAGGTGGCTGCACCCTACTTCGGCGCTTCAGTGCGTTGTCACAGCGTTGTCTGCCCTGGGGGGCCCTTGCACGATGACATACACCCCTTGATATTTAGGTGAATAAGTCTCCCTCATGACTCGGGAGCTGGGTAGTCCTGCAGGTTTGCACTGGCCCCGAGGGTACCCAGAGTGAAGATAACCCTCCTCCCGCAGTGCACATACAGGTTATTTTCTCACGACCTATTGTTCCCGTTCAGATCTGGAGATAATGAGGTGAAAGTGCCGTGTTTCCTAATAAAACTCCTGTTCTCTCGGCTGCTGCGGTGAGGTTTTGGTCACTCCCTGTGAGGCTGCGGCCGGGGGAGAGCTCGCGTGGGAGGGGGGGGGGAGAGCTCGCGTGGGAGGGGGGGGGGAGAGCTCGCGTGGGAGGGGGGGGGGAGAGCTCGCGTGGGAGGGGGGGGGAGAGCTCGCGTGGGAGGGGGGGGGAGAGCTCGCGTGGGAGTGGGGGGGGAGAGCTCGCGTGGGAGGGGGGGGAGAGCTCGCGTGGGAGGGGGGGAGCTCGCGTGGGAGGGGGGGACCTCGCGTGGGAGAGGGGGGGACCTCGCGTGGGAGAGGGGGGACCTCGCGTGGGAGAGGGGGGAGCTCGCGTGGGAGGGGGGGGGAGCTCGCGTGGGAGGGGGGGGGGAGCTCGCGTGGGAGGGGGGGGGAGCTCGCGTGGGGGGGGAGAGCTCGCGTGGGAGGGGGGGTCTCGCGTGGGGGAGGGGGAGCTCGCGTGGGAGAGGGGGAAGCTCGCGTGGGAGAGCTCGCGTGGGAGGGGGGGAGAGCTCGCGTGGGGGGGGGGGAGAGCTCGCGTGGGAGGGGGGGGGGAGAGCTCGCGTGGGAGGGGGGGGGGAGAGCTCGCGTGGGAGGGGGGGGGAGAGCTCGCGTGGGAGGGGGGGGGAGCTCGCGTGGGAGGGGGGGGGAGCTCGCGTGGGAGAGCTCGCGTGGGAGGGGGGAGAGCTCGCGTGGGAGGGGGGGGAGAGCTCGCGTGGGAGGGGGGGGAGAGCTCGCGTGGGAGGGGGGGGAGAGCTCGCGTGGGAGGGGGGGGGAGAGCTCGCGTGGGAGGGGGGGGAGAGCTCGCGTGGGAGGGGGGGGAGAGCTCGCGTGGGAGGGGGGGGAGAGCTCGCGTGGGAGGGGGGGAGAGCTCGCGTGGGAGGGGGGGGGAGAGCTCGCGTGGGAGGGGGGGGGGGAGAGCTCGCGTGGGAGGGGGGGGGGAGAGCTCGCGTGGGAGGGGGGGGGAGAGCTCGCGTGGGGGGGGGGGAGAGCTCGCGTGGGGAGGGGGGGGAGAGCTCGCGTGGGAGGGGGGGGAGAGCTCGCGTGGGAGGGGGGGAGAGCTCGCGTGGGGGGGGGGGGGGGGAGAGCTCGCGTGGGAGGGGGGGGAGAGCTCGCGTGGGAGGGGGGGGGGAGAGCTCGCGTGGGAGGGGGGGGGAGAGCTCGCGTGGGAGGGGGGGAGAGCTCGCGTGGGAGGGGGGGGGAGAGCTCGCGTGGGAGGGGGGGGGAGAGCTCGCGTGGGAGGGGGGGGGGGAGAGCTCGCGTGGGAGGGGGGGGGGGAGAGCTCGCGTGGGAGGGGGGGGGAGAGCTCGCGTGGGAGGGGGGGGGGAGAGCTCGCGTGGGAGGGGGGGGGGGAGAGCTCGCGTGGGAGGGGGGGGGGAGAGCTCGCGTGGGAGGGGGGGGAGAGCTCGCGTGGGAGGGGGGGGAGAGCTCGCGTGGGAGGGGGGGGAGAGCTCGCGTGGGAGGGGGGGAGAGCTCGCGTGGGAGGGGGGGGAGAGCTCGCGTGGGAGGGGGGGGGGAGAGCTCGCGTGGGAGGGGGGGGAGAGCTCGCGTGGGAGGGGGGGGAGAGCTCGCGTGGGAGGGGGGGGGGAGAGCTCGCGTGGGAGGGGGGGGGAGAGCTCGCGTGGGAGGGGGGGGGAGAGCTCGCGTGGGAGGGGGGGGGAGAGCTCGCGTGGGAGGGGGGGGAGAGCTCGCGTGGGAGGGGGGGGGGAGAGCTCGCGTGGGAGGGGGGGGGGAGAGCTCGCGTGGGAGGGGGGGGGAGAGCTCGCGTGGGAGGGGGGGGGAGAGCTCGCGTGGGAGGGGGGGGGGAGAGCTCGCGTGGGAGGGGGGGGGGAGAGCTCGCGTGGGAGGGGGGGGGGAGAGCTCGCGTGGGAGGGGGGGGGGAGAGCTCGCGTGGGAGGGGGGGGGAGAGCTCGCGTGGGAGGGGGGGGAGAGCTCGCGTGGGAGGGGGGGGAGAGCTCGCGTGGGAGAGCTCGCGTGGGAGGGGGGCGAGCTCTCCCACACGGAGGGGGGGGAGAGCTCGCGTGGGAGGGGGGGGAGAGCTCGCGTGGGAGGGGGGGAGAGCTCGCGTGGGAGAGGGGGAAGCTCGCGTGGGAGGGGGAGGCTCGTTTTCTGCGCAATAAGATGTAATTAGTGTAACGAGGTGAAGGAATTTAGGTCACAGATGGCCAGGAGGGGCTTTTATTGGGAACAGATTAGAGCTGCCACTCAGGTAATTAGGAAGGACAGACTCAGCCCCGCACAACCACACATGGGCAGTGTCCCTGCTTCACATCAATTAACCTATTCCCTGCCAGCGCTACGCATTGCTGGCCCCTTAACTACCACATGCGGCAGGTATGTGAGCAGCATTCGTGACTTACCTCATTACACAGGTAAAGGTGCTCTCCGTGCGTGTGCAGGGGAGGACATTGTGTATTCAGGGTCGGGCCTCTACAATGTTCTGACATTGATCAATCAGAATGTGACGTTGCAGAGCTGTGCACTTCTAATAACCGCGCGCACGCTTGCACACGCTTGCGCACGCTCACACACTTCCCCAGCAGTATCATATTCTTACACACGTCTGTGCTGCGTCAGCTTTCAGAAAACTATCTTTATTTACACTGTACGACTGCCGCGGGTGGAGGCGCTGCCGCGGGTGGAGGCGCTGCCGCGGGTGGAGGTACCGTCACAGATAACACCATCCCCCACATGAAACGACGGGTCAGTCTGTTCTTGGAGCCGCCTCACCGGGTCCTGCTGTGGCGGTTTGTACTTTGCAATATTCCTTGGTTGGAAAACCTGCCCCGGAGCCGTGACAAGGAATCCTTCCTAGAATGCCAATACCCCCCTGCTTCCTTCCCTGGGGTCCTGCGGGGCGCTCAGCCGTTGCCCTGCCCCCTAGCTCAGCCGTTGCCCTGCCCCGAGCTCCCCCATTGCCCTGCCCCCGAGCTCAGCCCTTGCCCTGCCCCCGAGCTCCCCCGTTGCCCTGCCCCCGAGCTCCCCATTGCCCTGCCCCCGAGCTCAGCCGTTGCCCTGCCCCCGAGCTCCCCCGTTGCCCTGCCCCCGAGCTCCCCGTTGCCCTGCCCCCGAGCTCCCCCGTTGCCCTGCCCCCGAGCTCCCCCGTTGCCCTGCCCCCGAGCTCCCCCGTTGCCCTGCCCCCGAGCTCCCCCGTTGCCCTGCCCCCGAGCTCCCCCGTTGCCCTGCCCCCGCGCTCCCCCGTTGCCCTGCCCCCGAGCTCAGCCCTTGCCCTGCCCCCGAGCTCAGCCCTTGCCCTGCCCCCGCGCTCCCCCGTTGCCCTGCCCCCGAGCTCCCGTAACATTGAATATTTTGTGCAGCAGAGAACGGCTGGCCTTGGCTTTCTCCTGTGCGTTCTCCGCCTGCTCCAGTCTCCTCTGAACGCGCAGCTTCTCTCCCACTGCGCCGCCCGCCTTAAGGGTCTGGATCTCCTCCTCCGTCCTGCGCTGCGTAAAGTTCCACTGCTTGTCGGCAGCCCCCGCGCCGCCCGGCTCGGCCGCCCTCTTGCGGTCCGCTCTGGAGAAGCTCTTGCTGCGCTCCACGTTCTGCAGGTAGAAGTTGGTCTCTCTCTTGGTCTGAGACACCTCTGCGCGCATGCGCTGCTGCCGCACTTGTCGTTCCATAGCCAGCCGCTCACTTAGGTGGGACCACTTGAACCGGTGCAGGTACTGCGGAGACACGCGTGTGTGAGAAGGGGCGCCAAGCTCGAAGGGGGGGGGGAGGGGAGGAGTACAGAACCGGTGCAGGTACTGCGGAGACACGCGTGTGTGAGAAGGGGCGCCGAGCTCGGGGGGGGGTGGGGGGGGCGCCGAGCTCGGGGGGGGGGGGGGCGCCGAGCTCGGGGGGGGGGAGGGGGAGGGGAGGGGAGTACAGAACCGGTGCAGGTACTGCGGAGACACGCGTGTGTGAGAAGGGGCGCCGAGCTCGGGGGGGGGGAGGGGAGTACAGAACGGTGCAGGTACTGCGGAGACACGCGTGTGTGAGAAGGGGCGCCGAGCGCTGGGGAGGGGGGGGGGAGTACACAGGGAGCACAGAACCGGAACAGGTACTGCGGAGACACGCGTGTGTGAGAAGGGGCTCCGAGCGCTGGGGGGGGCGGGGGGGAGGGGAGTACAGAACCGGTGCAGGTACTGCGGAGACACGCGTGTGTGAGAAGGGGCGCTGGGGGGGGGGGGGGTTGGGGGGTGTACAGAACCGGAGCCCTCACCTTCATGTTCCAAAGGTCATCATGGAAACGGTTCTTTTTGCGCGTGCCCATTGGCGCGGCGTTCAGGCTGACGGCCAGCAGCTTGGCCACTCTCTTATCCCGGAACTCCACCCAACCTTCTGTGAAGTCCCGCGCGTTACTGCCGGCTTTCTTCTTCTTCTTACGGACAAAGCGATCTGAGCGAGGCACAGCGAGGGCAAGGGAGAACAGGAAGCGTGCGTGAGAGAGCAAGGCACTGAGACATGGGTCCAGAGAGAGAGAGTGCGTGCAAAGGTTAGAGAGAGAGGAGGTTAGAGGGTGAGGGGAGAGGTGAGGGGCAGGGGAAAGGTGAGAGGGTGGGGGAGAGGGGGGGAGGGGAGGCGAGGCGTGAGGGGGGGGTGAGAGGCGTGAGGGGAGAGGTGAGGGGGGGGAGAGGTGAGGGGGGAGGGAGGGGAGAGGTGAGGGGGGGAGGGAGGGGAGAGGTTGAGGGGGGGAGGGAGGGGAGAGGTGAGGGGGGGAGGGAGGGGAGAGGTGAGGGGGGGAGGGAGGGGAGAGGTGAGGGGGGGAGAGGTGAGGGTAGAGGGGGGGAGGGGAGAGGTGAGGGGGGGAGGGGAGAGGTGAGGGGGGAGGAGAGAGGTGAGGGGGGGGAGGTGAGAGGGGAGAGGGAGAGAGGTGAGGGGGGGGGGGGAGAGGTGAGGGGGGGGAGGGAAGGGAGAGGTGAGGGGGGGGGAGATGTGAGGGGGGAGGGGAGAGGTGAGGTGGGGAGGGGAGAGGTGAGGGGGGGAGGGGAGAGGTGAGCGAGAGAGGGGAGAGGTGAGCGAGAGAGAGGGGTGGGGAGAGGTGAGCGAGAGAGATGGGAGGGGAGAGGTGAGCGAGAGAGAGGGGAGAGGTGAGCGAGAGAGAGGGGAGAGTTGTGTGGGGGTCCCCGGTAGGCTCCCCTCCCTTGTTTCCTGTTGTGTGGGGGTCCCCGGTAGGCTCCCCTCTTACCCTCAGCCTGCAGGAAGATGCGGCCCACCTCCCCGTGCACACTCAGCATGTTCCGCACGTGACGGGGCCCGGAGCCGAGGGGGGATATGACCCAGGTATATGATGCCGGGAACAACTCTCCTCTTACTGCCCTCAGCTGCTCCTTCTGCCCCCTCCAGCTCGTCTGCTTCCTCCACGTTGGGGCACCACCCCCTCTTCATCCACTGCGTGCTCCATTACAGATCTGGTAGATAGGGCCAAGTCTAAGGTGACCTCATTCTCATTACTATCCCACCCAGACTGACACCTCAGCAGGGACTGGAGCCTCGGGAGGGGAGCCTCGGCAGGGAGGGGAGCCTCGGCAGGGAGGGGAGCCTCGGGAGGGAGGGGAGCCTCGGCAGGGAGGGGAGCCTCGGCAGGGAGGGGAGCCTCGGAGGGAGGGGAGCCTCGGGAGGGAGGGGAGCCTCGGCAGGGATGGGAGCCTCGGAGGGAGGGGAGCCTCGGCAGGGAGTGGAGCCTCGGGAGGGACTGGAGCCTCGGCGGGGGACGGGAGCCTCGGCAGGGACGGGAGCCTCGGCAGGGACTGGAGCCTCGGCAGGGAGGGGAGCCTCGGGAGGGAGGGGAGCCTCGGAAGGGGCCTGGAGCCTCGGAAGGGGCCTGGAGCCTCGGCTGGGGACGGGAGTCTTGCCGGGGACGGGAGCCTCGGCGGGGACGGGAGCCTCGGCAGGGAGGGGAGCCTCGGCAGGGAGGGGAGCCTCGGCAGGGAGGGGAGCCTCGGCAGGGAGGGGAGCCTCGGCAGGGAGGGGAGCCTCGGCAGGGAGGGGAGCCTCGGCAGGGAGGGGAGCCTCGGCAGGGCTCGGGCTTGGGGGCTTGGCACTAATATCACTTAGACTAAGATATTCTGAGCCCTCTCCCTGTGTTGTAATCCCACACACCGGTAAATGACACTACACCAGTAGTGTGTAATATGTATTACCTGGTAACAGACACGTGTGCAGCGAGCGAGCAGAGCATATATAGGCGTATAAACATACAACGGTTATACACACCCATCACACAATATATATATAATAGATATATATAAAAAATAGAGGTACACATAAATATATATGTATACATATTGTGTGATGGGTGTGTATACCCGTTGTATGTTTATACGCCTATATATGCTCTGCTCGCTCGCTGCACACGTGTCTGTTACCAGGTAATACATATAACACACTACTGGTGTAGTGTCATTTATATATATATACACATGTAGAGGTATCAGTACCGTGTTAGCCGAGCTTCAATAATCAAAAAATAAATAGATGATACCGTTCTGTGGCTAACGAAATGCTTTTATTTGTGCGAGCTTTCGAGATCTCTTCTTCCGGCGATGTTACAATGAATGAAGCAAGGATTACATATATATATATCTCTATAACGGGTAAATACATACATCAATTATATATCATGTGTGTAGTTACCCGTTCTGAGAGAGAGTATATATATATATATATATATATATATATATATATATATATATAGTGTGTAGTTACCCGTTCTGAGAGAGAGTATATATATATATATATATAGTGTGTAGTTACCCGTTCTGGAGAGAATATATATGTAATGCGTGCAGTTACCCGTTCTGGAGAGAAGAGAGAAAAGAGAGAGAAGAGAGAGAAGAGAGAGAAGAGAGAGAAGAGAGAGAATATATATATATATATATATATATATATATATATATATATATATATATATATATATAATGCGTGCAGTTACCCGTTCTGGAGAGAGTATATATAATGTGTGCAGTTACCCGTTCTGGAGAGAGTGTATATATATATTGTGTGTAGTTACCCGTTCTGGAGAGAGTGTATATATATATATAATGTGTAGTTACCCGTTGTGGAGATATAGATATATATATAATGTGTGTATATCTGACTCACCGGATCCTCCCGGAACACGTGCAGTTCCGGCGCCACTGAATTACGTCAGACGTGGGCGGGGCTATGAGTTTGCTAGTCTCCATAGAGGTGACGTCACACGAAGGCGGGGCAGTGGGATTGACGCATTGTATGACGCGCGATGTGGGAGGGGCCAATGTGACAGCCGCTGAGGAGAAAAAGTCACAATGAGATATCGATATATATACAAAGTATCAGGATATATATACACAGTATCAGGATATATATATATATATACACAGTATCAGGATAAATACACATTATCAGGATATATACACACAGTATCAGGATATATATACACTGTATCAGGATATATATACACAGTATCAGGATAAATACACATTATCAGGATATATATACTGTATCAGGATATATATACACAGTATCAGGATATATATACAAAGTATCAGGATATATATACACAGTATCAGGATATATATACACAGTATCAGGATATATATACACAGTATCAGGATAAATACACATTATCAGGATATATACACACAGTATCAGGATATATATACACTGTATCAGGATATATATACACAGTATCAGGATATATACACAGTATCAGGATATATACACTGTATCAGGATATATATACACAGTATCAGGATAAATACACATTATCAGGATATATACACACAGTATCAGGATATATATACACAGTATCAGGATATATATACACAGTATCAGGATATATATACACAGTATCAGGATATATACACAGTATCAGGATATATACACAGTATCAGGATATATATACACAGTATCAGGATATATATACACAGTATCAGGATAAATACACAGTATCAGGATATATACACAGTATCAGGATATATACACAGTATCAGGATATATACACAGTATCAGGATATATACACAGTATCAGGATATATATACAAAGTATCAGGATATATATACACAGTATCAGGATATATATATATATACACAGTATCAGGATAAATACACATTATCAGGATATATATACACAGTATCAGGATATATATATATATACACAGTATCAGGATAAATACACATTATCAGGATATATACACACAGTATCAGGATATATATACACAGTATCAGGATATATATACACAGTATCAGGATATATATACACAGTATCAGGATATATACACAGTATCAGGATATATACACAGTATCAGGATATATATACACAGTATCAGGATATATATATACACAGTATCAGGATAAATACACAGTATCAGGATATATACACACAGTATCAGGATATATATACACAGTATCAGGATATATATATACACAGTATCAGGATATATATACACACAGTATCAGGATATATATATATATATATATATATATATATATATATATATATATATACACAGTATCAGGATATATATACAAAGTATCAGGATATATATACAAAGTATCAGGATATATATACACAGTATCAGGATATATATACACAGTATCAGGATATATATACACAGTATCAGGATATATATACACAGTATCAGGATATATATACACAGTATCAGGATATATATACACAGTATCAGGATATATATATATACACAGTATCAGGATATATACACAGTATCGGGATATATATACACAGTATCGGGATCTATATACAAAGTATCAGGATATATATACACAGTATCAGGATATATATACACAGTATCAGGATATATATACACAGTATCAGGATATATACACAGTATCAGGATATATATACACAGTATCAGGATATATATACAGTATCAGGATATATATACACAGTATCAGGATATATATACACAGTATCAGGATATATATATACACAGTATCAGGATATATACACAGTATCAGGATATATATACACAGTATCAGGATATATATACACAGTATCAGGATATATATACACAGTATCAGGATATATACACAGTATCAGGATATATATACACAGTATCAGGAGATATATACACAGTATCAGGATATATATACACAGTATCAGGATATATACACAGTATCAGGATATATATACACAGTATCAGGATATATACACTGTATCAGGATATATACACTGTATCAGGATATATATATACACAGTATCAGGATATATACACAGTATCAGGATATATACACTGTATCAGGATATATACACTGTATCAGGATATATACACTGTATCAGGATATATACACAGTATCAGGACATATACACTGTATCAGGATATATATACTGTATCAGGATATATATACACACAGTATCAGGATATATATACACAGTATCAGGATATATATATATACAGTATCAGGATATATATATACAGTATCAGGATATATATACACAGTATCAGGATATATATGCACAGTATCAGGATATATACACAGTATCAGGATATATACACAGTATCAGGATATATACACAGTATCAGGATATATACACACTATCAGGATATATACACAGTATCAGGATATATATACACAGTATCAGGATATATACACAGTATCAGGATATATACACAGTATCAGGATATATACACACTATCAGGATATATACACAGTATCAGGATATATACACAGTATCAGGATATATACACACTATCAGGATATATACACTGTATCAGGATATATACACAGTATCAGGATATATACACAGTATCAGGATATATACACTGTATCAGGATATATACACAGTATCAGGATATATACACAGTATCAGGATATATATACACAGTATCAGGATATATATACACAGTATCAGGATATATATACACAGTATCAGGATATATACACAGTATCAGGATATATACACAGTATCAGGATATATATACACAGTATCAGGATATATATATACACAGTATCAGGATAAATACACAGTATCAGGATATATACACACAGTATCAGGATATATATACACAGTATCAGGATATATATATACACAGTATCAGGATATATATACACACAGTATCAGGATATATATATATATATATATATATATATATATATATATATATATATATATATACACACAGTATCAGGATATATATACAAAGTATCAGGATATATATACAAAGTATCAGGATATATATACACAGTATCAGGATATATATACACAGTATCAGGATATATATACACAGTATCAGGATATATATACACAGTATCAGGATATATATACACAGTATCAGGATATATATACACAGTATCAGGATATATATACACAGTATCAGGATATATATATATACACAGTATCAGGATATATACACAGTATCAGGATATATATACACAGTATCAGGATATATATACAAAGTATCAGGATATATATACACAGTATCAGGATATATATACACAGTATCAGGATATATATACACAGTATCAGGATATATACACAGTATTAGGATATATATACACAGTATCAGGATATATATACACAGTATCAGGATATATATATACACAGTATCAGGATATATACACAGTATCAGGATATATACACAGTATCAGGATATATATACACAGTATCAGGATATATATACAGTATCAGGATATATATACACAGTATCAGGATATATATACACAGTATCAGGATATATATATACACAGTATCAGGATATATACACAGTATCAGGATATATATACACAGTATCAGGATATATATACACAGTATCAGGATATATATACACAGTATCAGGATATATACACAGTATCAGGATATATATACACAGTATCAGGAGATATATACACAGTATCAGGATATATATACACAGTATCAGGATATATACACAGTATCAGGATATATATACACAGTATCAGGATATATACACTGTATCAGGATATATACACTGTATCAGGATATATACACTGTATCAGGATATATACACAGTATCAGGACATATACACTGTATCAGGATATATATACTGTATCAGGATATATATACACACAGTATCAGGATATATATACACAGTATCAGGATATATATATACAGTATCAGGATATATATATACAGTATCAGGATATATATACACAGTATCAGGATATATATGCACAGTATCAGGATATATACACAGTATCAGGATATATACACAGTATCAGGATATATACACAGTATCAGGATATATACACACTATCAGGATATATACACAGTATCAGGATATATATACACAGTATCAGGATATATACACAGTATCAGGATATATACACAGTATCAGGATATATACACACTATCAGGATATATACACAGTATCAGGATATATACACAGTATCAGGATATATACACACTATCAGGATATATACACTGTATCAGGATATATACACAGTATCAGGATATATACACAGTATCAGGATATATACACTGTATCAGGATATATACACAGTATCAGGATATATACACAGTATCAGGATATATATACACAGTATCAGGATATATATATACACAGTATCAGGATAAATACACAGTATCAGGATATATACACACAGTATCAGGATATATATACACAGTATCAGGATATATATACACAGTATCAGGATATATATACACACAGTATCAGGATATATATATATACACAGTATCAGGATATATATACAAAGTATCAGGATATATATACAAAGTATCAGGATATATATACACAGTATCAGGATATATATACACAGTATCAGGATATATATACACAGTATCAGGATATATATACACAGTATCAGAATATATATACACAGTATCAGGATATATATACACAGTATCAGGATATATATACACAGTATCAGGATATATATACACAGTATCAGGATATATATACACAGTATCAGGATATATATACACAGTATCAGGATATATACACAGTATCAGGATATATATACACAGTATCAGGATATATATACAAAGTATCAGGATATATATACACAGTATCAGGATATATATACACAGTATCAGGATATATATACACAGTATCAGGATATATACACAGTATTAGGATATATATACACAGTATCAGGATATATATATACACAGTATCAGGATATATACACAGTATCAGGATATATACACAGTATCAGGATATATACACAGTATCAGGATATATATACACAGTATCAGGATATATATACACAGTATCAGGATATATATACACAGTATCAGGATATATATACACAGTATCAGGATATATATACACAGTATCAGGATATATACACAGTATCAGGATATATATACACAGTATCAGGATATATATACACAGTATCAGGATATATACACAGTATCAGGATATATATACACAGTATCAGGAGATATATACACAGTATCAGGATATATATACACAGTATCAGGATATATATACACAGTATCAGGATATATATACACAGTATCAGGATATATATACACAGTATCAGGATATATACACATTATCAGGATATATACACAGTATCAGGATATATACACTGTATCAGGATATATATATATACACAGTATCAGGATATATACACAGTATCAGGATATATACACTGTATCAGGATATATACACTGTATCAGGATATATACACTGTATCAGGATATATACACTGTATCAGGATATATACACAGTATCAGGACATATACACTGTATCAGGATATATATACACAGTATCAGGATATATATACTGTATCAGGATATATATACACAGTATCAGGATATATATACACAGTATCAGGATATATATATACAGTATCAGGATATATATATACAGTATCAGGATATATATACACAGTATCAGGATATATATGCACAGTATCAGGATATATACACAGTATCAGGATATATACACAGTATCAGGATATATACACAGTATCAGGATATATACACACTATCAGGATATATACACAGTATCAGGATATATATACACAGTATCAGGATATATACACAGTATCAGGATATATACACTGTATCAGGATATATACACACTATCAGGATATATACACACTATCAGGATATATACACAGTATCAGGATATATACACAGTATCAGGATATATACACACTATCAGGATATATACACTGTATCAGGATATATACACTGTATCAGGATATATACACACTATCAGGATATATACACAGTATCAGGATATATACACAGTATCAGGATATATACACAGTATCAGGATATATACACTGTATCAGGATATATACACAGTATCAGGATATATACACTGTATCAGGATATATACACACTATCAGGATATATACACACTATCAGGATATATACACAGTATCAGGATATATACACTGTATCAGGATATATACACACTATCAGGATATATACACACTATCAGGATATATACACAGTATCAGGATATATACACAGTATCAGGATATATACACTGTATCAGGATATATACACAGTATCAGGATATATACACAGTATCAGGATATATATACACAGTATCAGGATATATGTATACACAGTATCAGGATATATACACAGTATCAGGATATATACACAGTATCAGGATATATATACACAGTATCAGGATATATATATACAAAGTATCAGGATATATATACACAGTATCAGGATATATACACAGTATCAGGACATATATATAGCAAATGAAAATATTACTGTATGCTCATATATATATACACACAAAACAGTATTTATATTTGCATATTTGCTTTGCTGTGGAGGGTTTTTGTCACTTTTTTTACCCACCATAACTTAACTCAGTATATATATATATATATATATATATATATATATATATATATATATATATATATATATATATATATATATATATCAGGGTATATATACACAGTATCAGGGTATATATACACAGCATCAGGATATATATACGCAGCATCAGGATATATTCATAGTATCAAGATATATTATTTATAAAATATTTTACCAGGAAGTAATACATTGAGTTACCTCTCGTTTTCAAGTATGTCCTGGGCACAGAGTTAGGACAAATAATACATGGTTACAAGTACAGTTACATAATGAGCAGGGTATACATTATATACAAGACATTGCATGCACAGTTAGAGATAATATATATTATAGGCGTATGTAACAGTTACAGATAATATATATTATAGGCGTATGTCACAGTTAGAGATAATATATATTATAGGCGTATGTAACAGTTACAGATAATATATATTATAGGCGTATGTAACAGTTACAGATAATATATATTATAGGCGTATGTAACAGTTACAGATAATATATATTATAGGCGTATGTAACAGTTACAGATAATATATATTATAGGCGTATGTAACAGTTACAGATAATATATATTATAGGCGTATATAACAGTTACAGATAATATATATTATGGGCGTATGTAACAGTTACAGATAATATATATTATGGGCGTATGTAACAGTTACAGATAATATATATTATAGGCGTATGTAACAGTTACAGGTAATATATATTATAGGCGTATGTAACAGTTACAGATAATATATATTATAGGCGTATGTAACAGTTACAGATAATATATATTATAGGCGTATGTAACAGTTACAGACCAGATTAAAATGTGAGACAGCCTTAGATTTGAAAGAACCTAAACTGGTGGCGGCTGTGAGAGTCTCCGGTAGGTGGTTCCAGTTTTGGGGGGCACGGTCTTGGAGACATCAGGAGCTCATGAGTTCCACTGGGTAGCGAATATTGGAGGCAGATGAATAATTAGCCACGTGCCCGCTGTGTGAACAATTGTGTGCCCGTTACTCTGTCACCTCAGGTTCCATACAGACCCACTGCTGGCAATGGGTGAGGGCCTGTAGTTAGCCGTTCCTGCAGTAATTAATTGCTACACGGCACAGACGATACATTGCTGTTAGCCGAGACTTGGATCAGCTACCAGGCACCGGAGGTTTTTACTTCGTTACTGCGATTACCGTGTGGGAGGTTTATACATTATGTAATTCATTAGTGGTTGACACATTCTGTGAATGTATCTAGCGTCTGGCCTCGACCTCGTCTATGCATTGTAGGTAGTATTTGTCAACCTAGGAATCTCTGACATCATTGATACCAGGTAGCCATCTACCCAAATGGTTCACTGTATGGTTACTGTGTATACGATGGTTACCAAAGTGGTGTTAATTCACCTTACTGGTATTTATCTCTGGTTCTACTTTTGGCAGCAACTTATCTGTCCTCTGCAATGAGAATTTGGACATCAGGGTCAGTGGAGAAAAATAATTTCGGGTACCTTCCTGTTCCCCCTTGCCTGTTTCCGTCCCCTGCCCCCCCCCCCCCACTGCGTGTAGGTATGTTTCTTTAGGGTCATTTAACCTAATGGTCCCATTCCCATAGCATCGGATATCGCAACATGGATGTCACATATGGGTTTTATTACCCTGCAGCCATTTATGCTGTAGTGACTGCCGTACATACTGTAGGTATTACACTATACAGCCAAACACAGTGCTGTTCAGTT
>NW_027454944.1:0-5000 GCF_040206685.1 Ascaphus truei | reverse complement strand
CTAGGCTGGCTGGCTGGCTGGCTGGCTGGGTGACTGGCTGGCTGGGTGACTGGCTGGCTGGCTGGGTGACTGGCTGGGTGACTGGCTGGCTGGCTGGGTGACTGGCTGGGTGACTGGCTGGCTGGCTGGCTGGTGACTGGCTGGGTGACTGGCTGGCTGGCTGGGTGACTGGCTGGCTGGGTGACTGGCTGGCTGGCTGGGTGACTGGCTGGCTGGCTGGCTGGGTGACTGGCTGGCTGGCTGGGTGACTGGCTGGCTGGCTGGGTGACTGGCTGGCTGGCTGGGTGACTGGCTGGCTGGCTGGGTGACTGGCTGGCTGGCTGGGTGACTGGCTGGCTGGGTGACTGGCTGGCTGGCTGGGTGACTGGCTGGCTGGCTGGGTGACTGGCTGGCTGGGTGACTGGCTGGCTGGCTGGGTGACTGGCTGGCTGGCTGGGTGACTGGCTGGCTGGCTGGGTGACTGGCTGGCTGGCTGGCTGGGTGACTGGCTGGCTGGCTGGCTGGCTGGGTGACTGGCTGGCTGGCTGGGTGACTGGCTGGCTGGCTGGGTGACTGGCTGGCTGGCTGGGTGACTGGCTGGCTGGGTGACTGGCTGGCTGGCTGGGTGACTGGCTGGCTGGCTGGGTGACTGGCTGGCTGGGTGACTGGCTGGCTGGCTGGGTGACTGGCTGGCTGGCTGGCTGGCTGGGTGACTGGGCTAAGCTTCCGGCGCACCGGCGTACCGGCGTGAGAGGGAGGCCCGGCGCGCCAGCGTGAGAGGGAGGCCCGGCGCGCCAGCGTGAGAGGGAAGCCCGGCGCGCCAGCGTGAGAGGGAAGCCCGGCGCGCCAGCGTGAGAGGGAAGCCCGGCGCGCCAGCGTGAGAGGGAAGCCCGGCGCGCCAGCGTGAGAGGGAAGCCCGGCGCGCCAGCGTGAGAGGGAAGCCCGGCGCGCCAGCGTGAGAGGGAAGCCCGGCGCGCCAGCGTGAGAGGGAAGCCCGGCGCTGCGCGAGTAGCCAGCATGGGACAGACCGATGCCTGCAGCGGGGCAGGACCGGCGACAACTGCTGTGACCTGCCGCCAGGCCCCCCGCAGTCCCGCCAACGCCCCCCCCCCCCACCAGCCTCCGTCCCACCCCCGCAGCCCCCGCCAGCCCCCGCAGTCACAGCCCCCTGCAGCAACCCCGCAGCCACTGACACACCGCCCCCCCCTGCAGCAACCTCCCCCCCCCAGCAGCACCGACAGCCGCTGGGCCCCCGCCAGCCACTGCCCCCCCCCCCGCAGCCCCGCCAGCCCCCGCAGTCACAGCCCCCTGCAGCAACCCCGCAGCCACTGACACACCGCCCCCCCCTGCAGCAACCTCCCCCCCCAGCAGCACCGACAGCCGCTGGGTCCCCGCCAGCCACTGCCCCCCCCCCCCCGCAGCCCCGCCAGCCCCCGCAGTCACAGCCCCCTGCAGCAACCCCGCAGCCACTGACACACCGCCCCCCCCTGCAGCAACCTCCCCCCCCCGCAGCACCGCCAGCCACTGGGCCCCCGCCAGCCACTGCCCCCCCCCCCCCCGCAGCCCCGCCAGCCCCCGCAGTCACAGCCCCCTGCAGCAACCCCGCAGCCACTGACACACCGCCCCCCCTGCAGCAACCCCCCCCCGCAGCACCGACAGCCACTGGGCCCCCGCCAGCCACTGCCCCCCCCCCCCCGCAGCCCCGCCAGCCCCCACAGTCACAGCCCCCTGCAGCAACCCCGCAGCCACTGACACACCGCCCCCCCCTGCAGCAACCCCCCCCCCCCCGCAGCACCGACAGCCGCTGGGCCCCCGCCAGCCACTGCCCCCCCGCAGCCCCGCCAGCCCCCGCAGTCACAGCCCCCTGCAGCCACTGACACACCGCCCCCCCTGCAGCCACTGACACACCGCCCCCCCCCCCCGGCAGCCACTGACACACCGCCCCCCCCCCCCGGCAGCCACTGACACACCGCCCCCCCCCTGCAGCCACCGGCCTGACCTGAGATCATCCCCAAGGTAAGTCTGATTTTGATATGTTTTGAGGGTGTATTTTGTATATGTATTGGGGGGGTTGGGGTATATTTGTATATGTATTGGGGGGGTTGGGGTATATTTGTATATGTATTGGGGGGGTTGGGGTATATTTGTATATGTATTGGGGGGGTTGGGGTATATTTGTATATGTATTGGGGGGGTTGGGTATATTTGTATATGTATTGGGGGGGTTGGGGTATATTTGTATATGTATTGGGGGGGTTGGGTATATTTGTATATGTATTGGGGGGGTTGGGGTATATTTGTATATGTATTGGGGGGTTGGGGTATATTTGTATATGTATTGGGGGGGTTGGGGTATATTTGTATATGTATTGGGGGGGTAGGGGTATATTTGTATATGTATTGGGGGGGTTGGGGTATATTTGTATATGTATTGGGGGGGTTGGGGTATATTTGTATATGTATTGGGGTGGGGGGTGTATTTTTATATGTATTGGGGTGGGGGGTGTATTTTTATATGTATTGGGGGTTGGGGTATATTTGTATATGTATTGGGGGGGTTGGGGTATATTTGTATATGTATTGGGGGGGTTGGGGTATATTTGTATATGTATTGGGGGTGGGGGGTGTATTTTGTATATGTATTGGGGTGGGGGGTGTATTTTTATATGTATTGGGGGGTTGGGGTATATTTGTATATGTATTGGGGTGGTTGGGGTGTATTTTGTATATGTATTGGGGTGGGGGTGTATTTTTATATGTATTGGGGGGGTTCGGGTATATTTGTATATGTATTGGGGGTGGGGGGTGTATTTTTATATGTATTGGGGGGAGGGGAGGGGGGAGGGCAGGGGGGGCTGCTCCTTTCATTTGTCCCGGGCTCCATGGTTTCTGTTGGCGGCCCTGATTGAAGCACACTATATGAACAACTTTCAAATAGTAAATTCTCCCGTAATTGAAAGTAAAAGTAAAGTAAATTCAGCATACAAACAGAAATTACAACTCCCCTCCATTTCAGCCCTCCCCCTTGCTCTTCTCCCCACCCCTCTGCCCTCCCCCTTGCTCTTCTCCCTGCCCCTCTGCCTTCCCCCTTGCTCTTCTCCATGCCCCTCTGCCCTCCCCCTTGCTCTTCGCCCCGCCCCTCTGCCCTCCCCCTTGCTCTTCGCCCCGCCCCTCTGCCCTCCCCCTTGCTCTTCTCCCCACCCCTCTGCCCTCCCCCTTGCTCTTCTCCCCACCCCTCTGCCCTCCCCCATGCTCTTCTCCCCGCCCCTCTGCCCTCCCCCTTGCTCTTCTACCCACCCCTCTACCCTTCCCCCTTGCTCTTCTCCCCGCCCTCTACCCTCCACCTTGCTCTTCTCCCCGCCCCTCTACCCTCCCCCTTGCTCTTCTCCCCGCCCCTCTACCCTCCACCTTGCTCTTCTCCCCGCCCCTCTGCCCTCCCCCTTGCTCTTCTCCCCGCCCTCTGCCCTCCCCCTTGCTCTTCTCCCCGCCCCTCTGCCCTCCCCCTTGCTCTTCTCCCGCCCCTCTGCCCTCCGCCTTGCTCTTCTCCCCGCCCCTATGCCCTCCCCCTTGCTCTTCTCCCGCCCTCTGCCCGCCCCTTGCTCTTCTCCCCGCCCCTCTGCCCTCCCCCTTGCTCTTCTCCCACCCCTCTGCCCTCCCCCTTTCTTCTCCCCGCCCCTTTGCCCTCCCCCCCGCCCCTCTGCCCTCCCCCCGCCCCTCTGCCCTCCCCTTGCTCTTCTCCCCACCCCTCTGCCCTCCCCTTGCTCTTCTCCCGCCCCTCTGCCCTCCCCCTTGCTCTTCTCCCCGCCCCTCTGTCTTCCCCCTTGCTCTTGTCCCCGCCCCTCTGCCCTCCCCCCTTGCTCTTCTCCCCGCCCCTCTGCCCTCCCCTTGCTCTTCTCCCGCCCTATGCCCTCCCCCTTGCTCTTCTCCCGCCCCTCTGCCCGCCCCCTTGCTCTTCTCCCCGCCCCTCTGCCCTCCCCCTTGCTCTTCTCCCACCCCTCTGCCCTCCCCCTTTCTGCCCTCCCCCCCGCCCCTCTGCCCTTCCCCCCGCCCCTCTGCCCTCCCCTTGCTCTTCTCCCCGCCCCTCTGCCCTCCCCTTGCTCTTCTCCCGCCCCTCTGCCCTCCCCCTTGCTCTTCTCCCCGCCCCTCTGTCTTCCCCCTTGCTCTTGTCCCCGCCCCTCTGCCCTCCCCCTTGCTCTTGTCCCCGCCCCTCTGCCCTCCCCCTTGCTCTTCTCCTCGCCCCTCTGCCCTCCCCCTTGCTCTTCTCCTCGCCCCTCTGCCCTCCCCCTTGCTCTTCTCCCCGCCCCTCTGCCTTCCGTCACTCCCCTTGTAGCAAGAGACGTCTCCCAAACTCAAATAACAACTTTCGCTTGGGCTACGGAGACGGGAGACGTCATCCGTAGCCGGCACTATAAGCGCAGCCTTAACACTGTCGGAAAAGTCCGACTTAAATCTCTCTCCATTTTTCTTTTATTTCTATTTCCAATGGAAGAAGTTCTCAAACGTCTCCAGTCTTTTCTGCGTCTTTCACACTGTCCAACTTCCGACTGTATCCGTGGACCGGGTTTTCCTTGATACAATATCTCTTTCCCAGAACATCATATTTATTATTTTTAGATGCTTTTTAGGAGTGACCAACTTCTGAACAGAAGCTCGGGGGGGAGGGATTGCCTTCCTTCTTTCCTGTGCGCCTGGAAGCTTCTTTAAACCAGATACTGTGAGAAACGTTCTCAGCGGGCTGCCGTGCAGCCTGGCCTTCTGTTGTGAAGACGGTAGCTCTGCTCCAGCGGTGATAGCTTCTGTATATTTTCCCCTCAATGCACCGTCAGCGTTTAAGACTTGTTGAAACTAGTCAGCAAGCACATGTTTTTTGGTGCCGTACAATTCTTGGTCACTCGGCACCAGTGCGAGCAGTTCTTTGCTCGGTCAGTAACTGGGAACTTGTAGATGGGATGTCCTCCATTATCTTGTTCACAATTTTATTCACAGGAGCTTCTTTTCCAAGAACAACTCCATTTCCACCA
>NW_027454943.1:0-51936 GCF_040206685.1 Ascaphus truei | reverse complement strand
AAAACATAACATAACCAATATGCAGGCACAGTATATAAACACCCACATGCATAGTACAGTATATAATTTAGCCCCCCCCCCCATATTTTTTTGAAGTGAAACTTCTTTAGTGGCACCTAGTCCTGATGGGATAAAACTGGATAGATGGGGGGCGAAATGTGAAACGGAAGTGACGTCACGTAATGGACGCCACTCCGCTCACACGTCCCCTGTCACATGTGCCGGCGGCGGTGATAGCCGCCGGCGCCGCTCCTAATCGCCGCCCCACCCCCGCACACCCCCCCCCCACACCCGGTTGCTGACATGCGGCGGCGATAGCCGCCGCTCCTAACGGCTGCTGTTCCGGCGCCCGCTGCCATGCCGCGCATGCGCAGTTGTGATGGCGCCGCTGACGGACGCCACACATGCACAGAAGCGGCTGGCAGCGGCGTCGTTCCCCCCACACGCTCCTAACTGACGTGGGCGTTCGCTGGCCCCCTGCGCCCGCAGGAAGCTGTGGCACACGGCGCAACCCGTGCGGCACAGGGGCTCGGCGCCGGCTCCTGCTACTGGAAGAAAGGGTGACCCGGGCGGGACGGGCAGCGGATGGGTAATCTCGCCCGCGGCCGGTCACTCATGCCCTTGCCGGGCGCATGTACCCTGCGGGGGGGGGGGGGAGGGGTGCACAGAATTTGCGTGGGGGGGGGTTGCGCAGAATTTGCAGAAGGGGAGGGGGGGAGAAGTGGTGCACAATTTTACACCCCGCCCCTGGCTGCAGCAGGACACACACACACTGACTGACCCCCACACACACACTGACTGACCCCCACACAGACCCCAACACACACTGACTGACCCCCACACACACTGACTGACCCCCACACACACACTGACTGACCCCCACACTGACCCCCACACACACACTGACCCCCACACACACTGACTGACCCCCAGACACACACACTGACTTACCCCCACACACACACTGACTGACCCCCACACAGACCCACACACACACACACTGACAGACCCCCACACACACTGACTGACCCCCACACACACACTGACTGACCCCCACACAGACCCCCACACACACTGACTGACCCCCGCACACGCTGACTGACCCCCACAAAGACCCCCACACACACACTGACCCCCACACAGACCCCCACACACACTGACTGACCCCCACACAGACCCCCCACACACACTTACTGACCCCCACACACACACTGACCCCCACACACACTGACTGACCCCCACACCCCCACACAGACCCCCACACACCCCCCCACACCCACACTGACTGACCCCCACACACCCCCACACCAACACTGACTGACCCCCACACAGACCCCCACACACACACTGACAGACCCACACACACACATTGACAGACCCCCCACACACACACTGACAGACCCCCACACACACACTGACTGACCCCCACACAGACTCACATACATACACAGACTCACATACACACACAGACTCACATACACACACAGACTCACATACACACACAGACTCACATACACACACAGACTCACATACACACACAGACTCACATACACACACAGACTCACATACACACACAGACTCACATACACACACTGACTCACATACACACACTGACTCACATACACACACTGACTCACATATACACACTGACTCACATACACACATACACACTGACACACACTGACTGACACACACACCCACACTGACTGACACACATATGCACACATACAAACACTGACTGACACACACATACACACACACACACACTGACTGACACACATACACACACTGACTGACACACATATACACATACACACTGACTGACACACATACACATACACACACTGACTGACATACATACATACATACACACACACTGACTGACCCCCACACAGGACCCCACACACACACTGACTGACCCCCACACACACACTGACTGCCCCCCACACAGACCCCCACACACACACTGACTGCCCCCCACACACACACACACTGACTGGCCCCCACACAGACCCCCACACACACACTGACTGACCCCCACACATACACACACTGACTTACATACACACACTGACTCACATACACACACTGACTCACATACACACACTGTCTCACATACACACACTGACTCACATACACACACTGACTCACATACACACACTGACTCACATACACACACTGACTCACATACACACACACTGACTCAAATACACACACACTGACTGACACACATACACACACTGACACACATACACACACACACACACACTGACGGACACACATACACACTGTGACAGAAACCAGGGGATGGTAATAAATTCCGTATATAGGGCTCCCAGGATACTAGACAGTTTCTATCCTGTTTGGCCTGGGAGTGCAGCCTTATAATACATACACTCCATCCCACAGTTTGGCAAGCGCTGGAACTGAGGGATGAGAGATCCAGACCAGAGTTTGTCTGCTGCCTGATTTCTGTCACCTGTCATGCTAATTAGGAATCAGGTATGAAAGACTGATTTCCTGTTTGCTCTGGTCTCCCCACAAGAGCCAGGAGGCTGGAAGGCTGCTGAACTACAGAGGGGAGAAGCCTCTTCCCCAAACAGGTTCAATCTTTCTGTTCATTTGTGTAAGACTGCAAAAGTACCGTGTTTTGATGTTGGAAGTGGAGAAGCCACTTCCAACCCTGAGTCAGGGATATCTAAGTTAAGTTATCGCTCAGGTGAGCAGCTTTTGTTTTGATCTGTTTTCTGTTGTATGCACTGTGGCAGTCTCAGTGCCTGGGACTGAATAAACCAGGCATAGCCTGTTTAAAGGAACAGTACGTGACGCCTCATCATTTAACCTACCCTAAAAGACCGTGTTCTAAACAGTCCCGGACAAACGACGGAGCCCCGGAGTAAGCCGTTTGTCACATATGGTGGAGAATGCGGGCAGAGCACTAGGGGGTCTGCGGGTTGAAGAACTTTGAAAAAAAAAAAAAAAAAAAAAAAGTTTTTTTCATCCTCTGCAAACAAGATGGAAGACGTGGTGGGTGCGCTGGTACGCAATGTCGCTGCCCAGAAAGACGCGAATGAAACCCAGCAACAGCTGTTAATAGCCCAGCAAGAAACTAATGCAAACCAGCAGCAGACGAATGCAGCCCATCAACAGCTGCTAATAGCCCAGCAAGAGATTAATGCCAACCAGCAACAGGCGAATGCAAACCAGCAACAGACGAATGAAGCCCTGCAAAACGCGAATGCAAACCAGCAAGAGACAAACCGCTTGCTGAGAGAGAAGCAACAGCGGTTCGCTCAGGGCTTACAGCAGGAACTCGAGATCCTGAGGGGGACTATCAGTAACCTTCCACTGGCAGCGGCAGCCCCAGTACCGAAAATGACCAGGGCAAGCCACTACCTTCAGAAGATGGGACCCTCGGATGATGTGGAAGCCTATCTTCTCACGTTTGAACGCACGGCACAGAGAGAGGGATGGCCAGAAGCTGAGTGGGCTGGTCTAATCGCACCCTTCCTAAGCGGCGAACCCCAGAAGGCTTACTTTGATCTAGAGCCAGCCGAAGCTAACGTCTATGCAAAATTGAAGTTCGAGATCCTCGCCCGCCTCGGCGTAACCACGGCTGTTCGCGCCCAAAGGTTTCACGCATGGTCCTTCACGATGGATAAAGCCACCCGAAGCCAGATGTATGACCTCATCCACCTCGCCCGGAAGTGGCTACAACCCGAGATCAACTCAGCCAGCCACATCGTGGAACGGTTGGTCATGGACCAGTTCTTGAGGAAACTTCCCTCTGCCTTACGCCGTTGGGTCAGTCGGAGTGACCCCCACAATGCGGATGAGCTTGTGGCCCTCGTAGAAAGGTACAATGCAGCAGAAGAGCACCCGCAACCCACAGTCGTGGAGCAACCCCACTACCCGAGGTTCCAGGACTCTTCCAGAGACGGTAAAAGGGTACCGGGGTTAAGGGGCGCTGAAGAGCGGCGACCACCTTCACGCAGCACCAGCAACAGTGGTTCGCACACTAAGGGCAATAGCCAACATGGGGAGCCGGGAAAAGGCTCTAAGTGGGACACAGACTATGTACCTAAATGTGTAAATTGTCATGAGAGGGGCCACACAGCAAAAATCTGCCCACTAAATGATGAGCCCATGCAATGCAACAGCGTGGAACCTTATTCGCTGTTGTCCCAATGTATGGGCCCTAGCCCAGAGGACCCCTTGAATAACCATCTGTGGGCATTTGTAAAGGTTAATGGTAAGAGGGTTCGGGCACTTCTTGACTCTGGGAGCATGGTCACACTAGTGTCCGAATACCTCTTGCCCATTAAGAAGAAACAGGGAAACAGTTCACAAAGAGTGGCAATTTGTTGTATACATGGGGATAATCATGAATATTCCACTGTTGATGTTTTTTTTGAAACAGAGTTTGGTTCTTTAGATTTCAAGGTGGGTATTGTACCCAAACTGGCACATGATGTGTTAATAGGGACCGACTTTCCCCATTTTCTAAAAATGTGGTCCCCCGCTCAGAATAGCGCCCAGAGTTCAATAGCGGACCATAATGAAGTATTAGAAGAAACAAATCCTTTCCCTTTTTCAGAAATGGAGGTTGACGAGGGCCCAAATAAGAAGGGGGAAAAGGAGGAGTGCTGTAAAATTCCCTTCCCCATCACTACTTTGGTAGGGAATACCCCAAATCAAGATGTTGAGCAGACACTTACCACCCCAGAACCGGATAAGACCCTCGCTGACATAGAGGTCAGTCCTGGGAGTTTTAAGAAGGCCCAGTGGGAGGACCCCACATTAGCGGTAGCAAGGGGAAATATACGGGACCAGAATAGTACTCCTGGCCAACCAGATAGGTCACTTGCTTACCCCTACTTCGAGGTAGAGAACGACCTAGTATATCGGGTTGATAAAAGGAAATCAGTTACAACTAAACAATTGTTGGTACCACGGACATTCCGTAACGTAGTATTACACCTCGCACATAGTCATCCATTGGGGGGACACCTAGGGGTGGAAAAGACAAAAGAAAAGGTTCTCCGAAGCTTCTATTGGCCTGGGGTTCTGGCAGAAATTACGAATTATTGTTCCTCATGCCCAGAATGTCAGATCACCGCCCCGTTCAAGGCGTACCGCAGCCCATTGGTACCCCTTCCCATAATAGAGGTACCATTTGACCGGATTGCTATGGATCTAGTAGGACCCCTAATAAAGCCTGCTAGGGGACATCAGCATATATTGGTAATATTAGATTATGCCACCCGATATCCGGAGGCAGTTCCCCTACGTAGCACCTCAGCTAAAAACATAGCAAAAGAGTTAGTAGTTCTGTTTTCCCGGGTCGGGATTCCTAAAGATATTCTATCTGACCAGGGAACACCATTTATGTCCCAAGTAACGAAAGAGCTATGTAAACTCCTAAAAATCAAGCATCTCAGAACCTCAGTCTATCATCCACAAACAGATGGTTTAGTGGAAAGGTTCAATAAAACCTTAAAGAGCATGTTACGGCGGGCGGTTGATAAAGATGGGAAAAACTGGGATTGTTTGTTACCGTACCTGTTATTTGCCATTAGGGAAGTTCCCCAATCATCCACTGGCTTCTCCCCGTTTGAACTATTGTATGGCCGACACCCAAGGGGCTTACTGGATATAGCCAAAGAGACTTGGGAACACGAGGTTACCCCTTACAGAAGTGTAATAGAGCATGTTGCCCAGATGCAGGACCGCATTGCTGCAGTCCTACCCATAGTGAGGGAACACATGGAGAAAGCTCAAGAAGCACAGAGGAATACATATAATAAGGGTGCTAGGGTCAGAATTTTTTCTCCAGGTGATAGGGTACTAGTTCTGGTTCCCACCGTGGAGAGTAAATTCCTTGCTAAATGGCATGGGCCATATGAGGTCTTGGAAAGAGTGGGAGAAGTAAATTATAAGGTAAGACAGCCAGGTAGGAGGAAACCTGAGAAAATTTACCATATAAACCTACTCAAGCCCTGGAAAGATAGAGAAGTCTTGTTAACCCTAGTACCCCCAGGTCCGTCAGAGAATCAAGAAACTGACCCAGAGGTTAGCATAGCTGAAACCCTGTCTGTTCATCAGAAACGAGAGGTTCAGAATTTAGTGAAAAGAAACAAAGAAATCTTCTCTATACGGCCAGGTAGAACTAGCGTAATTGAACATGACCTAGTCTCTGAACCGGGGGTCCGAGTTAACCTTAAACCGTACCGAATCCCAGAGGCCAAAAGAAAGGCTATAAGTTTAGAGGTTAAAAAAATGCTAAAACTAGGTGTAATTGAGGAATCCCAAAGTGGGTGGAACAGCCCTATAGTCTTAGTCCCAAAGCCAGATGGTACAACAAGGTTTTGTAATGACTACCGGAAACTAAACGCGGTGTCAAAATTTGATACTTATCCTATGCCCAGGGTAGATGAACTTGTAGAGAGACTGGGCAAAGCCCGATATCTCACAACCCTAGACCTAACAAAAGGGTACTGGCAGGTTCCCCTCACAGAAAGGGCAAAAGAAAAGACAGCCTTCTCAACCCCAGACGGCCTCTTTCAGTATAAGGTGTTGCCTTTTGGCTTACATGGAGCTCCCGCCACATTCCAAAGAATGATGGATAAAATTTTAAAACCACATGCTCGGTATGCTGCCGCCTACCTGGATGATGTGGTAATCCATAGTGAAGATTGGCAATCCCACCTTCCAAAGGTCCAAGCTGTGCTTGACGCAGTCCGGTCTGCTGGACTAACTGCTAACCCCGCTAAATGCACTATTGGTCTGGAGGAGGCCAAGTATCTGGGATATTCTATTGGCAGAGGTTTACTCAAACCCCAAACACTCAAAGTGGAGGCGATACAAAATTGGCCAAGGCCAGTTACAAAAAAACAAGTAAGGACCTTTTTGGGGTTAATTGGGTACTATAGAAGGTTTATTCCCAATTTTGCAACTAAGGCAACCCCACTAACTGACCTCACAAAAGCAAGAGGACCGCTAATGGTAAAGTGGTCCCCCGAAACCGAACAGGCCTTTAGAAGCCTGAAAGAAGCTCTCTGTGCCCAACCAGTGTTGGTCACACCTGACTTCTCCAAAGAGTTCGTAGTCCAAACCGACGCATCTGAGGTAGGGCTGGGGGCGGTACTCTCCCAGGAGTCTCAAGGTGATGAGCACCCCATCCTTTATTTAAGTAGGAAACTAAATCCCCAGGAGAAAAATTACTCCATAGTAGAGAAAGAGTGTCTCGCAATAAAGTGGGCTGTAGAGACGCTCAAATACTACCTGTTGGGGAGAAAATTCCGGTTGGTCACAGATCATGCACCCCTTACCTGGATGTGTCAAAACAGGGAAAAGAATGCTAGAGTGACCAGGTGGTTCCTAAGCCTACAACCCTTTAAATTTTCTGTGGAACACAGGTCAGGGCACAAACATGGCAATGCTGACGGGTTGTCAAGGATGCACTCCCTAATATCCATGGTCGCTCATCCCTCGAGGTCTGAGCTGGGGGGGAGGATATGTGACAGAAACCAGGGGATGGTAATAAATTCCGTATATAGGGCTCCCAGGATACTAGACAGTTTCTATCCTGTTTGGCCTGGGAGTGCAGCCTTATAATACATACACTCCATCCCACAGTTTGGCAAGCGCTGGAACTGAGGGATGAGAGATCCAGACCAGAGTTTGTCTGCTGCCTGATTTCTGTCACCTGTCATGCTAATTAGGAATCAGGTATGAAAGACTGATTTCCTGTTTGCTCTGGTCTCCCCACAAGAGCCAGGAGGCTGGAAGGCTGCTGAACTACAGAGGGGAGACGCCTCTTCCCCAAACAGGTTCAATCTTTCTGTTCATTTGTGTAAGACTGCAAAAGTACCGTGTTTTGATGTTGGAAGTGGAAAAGCCACTTCCAACCCTGAGTCAGGGATATCTAAGTTAAGTTATCGCTCAGGTGAGCAGCTTTTGTTTTGATCTGTTTTCTGTTGTATGCACTGTGGCAGTCTCAGTGCCTGGGACTGAATAAACCAGGCATAGCCTGTTTAAAGGAACAGTACGTGACGCCTCATCATTTAACCTACCCTAAAAGACCGTGTTCTAAACAGTCCCGGACAAACGACGGAGCCCCGGAGTAAGCCGTTTGTCACAACACACACACACACACTGACTGACACACACACACACACACACACGCTGACTGACACACATACACACACACACACACACACACACACACACACACACACACACACACACACACACACACACACACACACACACACACACACACACACACACACACACACACACACTGACTGACACACATACACACACACACACACTGACTGACACACATACACACACACTGACTGACACACATACACACACTGACTGACACACATACACACACACACACACACACTGACTGACACACATACATACACGCACACACACTGACTGACACACTTACACAGACTGACACACACACTGACTGACTGACAAACATACACACACAAACACACACACACACTGACTGACACACATACACACACACACTTACTGACACACATACACACACACACACTGACACATATTCACACTCGGTGCAAATAGCTAATACAGGGGATGTGTGCCGAGCATGCGCATTATAAGTAAAATGTATTTGCGTTTTGTCAATCAAATTGTATTTTGATTTTTAATTAAAACATCACCAATACAAATACAATTTCTGTGACAAAAGTCAAAGAAGTTTCACTTACTATGCGCGTGCACAGCACACACAGCTTTTTTATTAATGGTGCACTGGATATTTAATTTACTTGTTTTCTTTAGCAATGCATAAAAAATGGAAGATTATATTAAAATGTGTCTTAAAAAAATTACACGCTGATAACTAGGAAATGCTGGTGAATAAGCAAGAACAGTGCAAAACTTAAACCAGCAATATGGGTTCATTGCATTAATTTAAGCTCCGAGGACCCCCTGCTTGCAGAGATCCTTACCTCCGTAGGGGGTGCCGGTATCTCTGCAGAGTTTAAAGGTCCAGGTCACGCGGATCAATAAGAATCCGCACCGAATTACCTCACAGTCTCCTACTGGCCCTCGTAACGCGGGACATTTAAACGTCGCTGTGACAGGGTGAAGTCAACCCCTATCAATTATGCATGGGAAACATATGTCTGAGTGCTTCATCCAGCACTCATAAGGGTTAACTCAGGTGGAAGTTAGGAAATCAGGAAGTAAGCTGACACCTGAGAGCCAGGAAGGTAGATAAGGATCTTGTTACCAGCAGTAGCTGCCTGTCTCAGATGAGAGCACATGGATAGATGTGCTGCTAGCCAGAAGGATACAGCACACTACTTACTGCAGCCAAAGTAAGATTTGTTTCATTTGTTTGCATGACTGCTTAAAAAGACTCTTAAGGTTTGGTTATGGTTTAGCCAGCCAGCCTGCTAGCTAGGAATGCTGTGTTAGTCAGTTTTCTCCCAACGAGGAGCAGGATTTCTTTGCTTAAAGGGACAGTGTACCCGCATGTTATGTTGCTGTGGAGAAATAAAGCCACTGAACGTTTTCATTTATCCTGAAACTACACGTGTGGACTGTTCCCTGACCTCGGCTACAGGCCGTCCTGCCACCGTCGCCATTAGATTAAGGATCACAGTTTCTCTGCTTGCAGGGAGACCGGCACCCTACACAGGTAAGTATCTCTGCTTCAAACCTGTACTAAAATAATAATAGTATTCAAATAAAAGTTAACCCCTATTGTTGCTTTAACATTGATTTTGAGAGATGACATGAGCAACAGGATGTGGTTTATTGTTTATAAGACTTAGGGGGTCATGCACTAAGCTCCTTTAAGTCACTTTTAGAGCGCAAAGTGCTCTTAGAACGTGATGTTGCGCTGAACCCGATGCACTAAGCAACGCAAACAGGCACTTTGCGCTTTAAAACTGATTTTTTTCTTGAATTTTTTCTAAGTCCAACTTTGCTCGTTCGTAACCCTGTTTGCTTTAAATTCTGCCCTTAAGCCGGATGCACTAAGCAACGCAACCTTAGCGTACGCGAAAGTTGCGTTGATCAGAACACGTCAGCTCAAGGTAGACGCAAAGAAAGCTGGACTTGGAAAAAAATATTTTTGCATGCGCAAAACCCATACAACAGGCCGGCGGGTGTCCCCGGCTGACCCCGCGGGGGTCCCCGAGGGAACCTGGGGGGCGTGCGGGTGTACCCGGCTTACCCTGCGGGGTTCAGGGGGTGGGGGTCCGCGGCTCACCAAGCGGGTGCCCCGCGGGAGTCCCGGGGTACCCGCGGGCCTGCGGTACCAATGTTGCGCCTCCAAAAATAAGAAACAATTTATAACTAAATACACCACCCTAACACATACTATACAGTAATGGGCAAAATTACTATTATCCACATATGGATAATAATGCATTTGCCCATTTTAAATACATATAACATTCAATAAATACAGTAAAAACATATTACACTTACCTTTAACAGGCACCCACGATGAAGGCCGTCTTCATCCTCATCTTCATCCTGCCCATGCCCCCTCCGATGCTGCAAAACATACACAACAATCAAATCATCCAATGTAATGTCCCCTAACCCCTTAATCACCATAGCGGTTATTAACCGCTACAGTCGTTAAGGGGCTAACCCACCCTCACCCACCACTCGGGAGGCCTACATACCCTCCCCAACTAACCCCCTACCCTGTGAGGCCTAACCACCTTCACCCACTACTCAGCCGGGAGGCTTACCCACATACCCTTGGGGCCAATACCCCATCCCCCCACCCCCAGTACCCACAATAAAAAACAATACACAGCCCCACAATAAACATCATTCTATTTATTAAATACGTAACCACGCCCTGTACCCCCCCATAAATACATGATTTATTCTTTTACATACAGGTTTCATACCCCAGGCCCATGGGAGTCCCCAGTGGGCCTGACAGGTCACCTGACAGACCTACAGGTTACCAGCATCATGTTTCACACAGGGTCTGGAAGCCTGTTGGTGGGTCCCGCCAGGCGCCATGGCCCACCAGGGGGTCTCCGCGGGTCACCGTGGGCCACAATTGGGTCCCCACGGTAGGCCCGCGGATGTCTGGGGGTCCTGGGTCAGACCCACAGGTGTCTGAGGGGCCTTGGGTGGTTCCCACGGGGGTCTGGGGACCCATGGGTGGTCCCTATGGGTCCGCGGTGCCCCCACAGATGTGTGGCCATTAGTTCTTCCCCGCAGGTGTTCCCCGTGGACCCGCCAGCCTGTTACCCGTGAGAAGCCTGAGGAGACCTCAGGTGGTCTCCAGAGGTCTCTCGCAGAACAAAAGGAACAAACCCTGTATGTAAAAAAAATAAACCGGGCCTATACATTAAATACATACATCCACCCCCCCAACACATACAGTACAATAATGTGCAAAATAACTATTATCCAGATATGGATAATAGATTATTTGCCCATTATGAAACACATAAAACATGCAGAAATAAAAACATGAATTTTTAATCTTAAAATCACCACATTGCATGTTACAATAAATCCAGCATCGATTGTAAATATAAACCAACAAACCAGCAGCTATACAAATGTATATGAAATATCACACAATTGCATGGAGTGTGTACATGATGCAATTAATCTGTGCATCATGTAACACTATGCAAAATATATGTAACAATAAAATACACTATGACCAATGTCCCCTAACCACCAATGCCATCATAAAAATCAAATAGAAACTAAGCAACATCAATACAATTACCATCAATCAATTAATCCATTTACTAAACCAATTACAATACGATACAAATCAATTATACAATTCCCTATTCAATTCCTAAAGCCAAACCATTGCCAAAAAAATTCTAATTGAAAGTAACCACAATCATTCTAATCTAACTACCAGAAATAAGCCATTAAAAATAACCTGTAACTAAATACAAATTACATTATTCACACCAATGACAAAATAAAGCTGATAAATACATTAGCCATACATGAAAAGAACATAAACATTAGCAAAACAATCAATTATTATCCCTGTATCCATATAGATAGATATACAGAACATACAGGGGCAATAATAGAGCATAAAAAACAATGCATTTACATACAAAAATCACATAGAATACACCCATTCAGTGTCCGTGAATGTATGTATATACATAGGTACATAGATACATTCACGGGCATTACATGGGACTGAAAAAATAAAAGACATGAATCAAAAATCAAAAAAAACCTGTAAAAATAAAAATAATAAACTTTTCTTTTGTTTACTTACCATTAGATGCCCACTCACCGAAATCCAGGCAACCCGGAAGCACTGGAACCAATCCACAGGTAACCATAAAAAAATAAACCCTTACAATCCATAACGGTGTCTTCTTTCTTCTATTTGTAATCCTTCCTGTCTGTCTTGGGGTCTTCTTTTCTTCTTTGGGGTCTTCTCTGTCTTCTTCCGTCTTCTTCCGCCACGCCCTTCTTCTCTTCTTAGGGGGGGAGGTGTACCCTCCTCGGCGTCTGGCTTCAAAATGAGGCGACATAGGCTTTTATAGGCCTATGATGTCACATTTTGGTCAAATGTTTCCCACGGTCCTGATTGGGCCGTAAAAAACATGTGATTTGTCCGGGGAAAAAAAATGATGACGTCATTTAAAGGCAATGACGCCAGCCAATCAGAATGGCTTAATTTCAATTGCATTTAAGATGACGTCATCAAAACAAAGATGGCCGGCGACACATGGTACGGTAGCCAATCAGAGCGTGGGACTCCATCCCAACTCTAAATGACATCCTAAATGACACTCTCTCCCTCTCCCCTCAATATGACACTCTCTCCCCCTCCTCTCAATATGACACTCTTTCCCCCTCCCCTCAATAGGACACTCTCTCCCCCTCCCCTCAATATGACACTCTCTCCCCCTCCCCTCAATGATATTCTCTCTCCCTCCCCTCAATATGACACTCTCTCTCCCTCCCCTCAATATGACACTATCCCCCTCCCCTCAATATGACACTCTCCCCCTCCCCTAAATGACACTCTCCCCCTCCCTTCAATATGACACTCTCCCCCTCCTCTCAATATGACACTCTTTCCCCCTCCCCTCAATATGACACTCTCTCCCCCTCTCCTCAATATGACACTCTCTCCCCCTCCCCTCAATATGACACTCTCTCCCCCTCCCCTCAATATGACACACTCTCCCCCTCCCCTCAATATAACACTCTCCCCCTCCTCTCAATATAACACTCTCCCCCTCCTCTCAATATGACACTCTCTCCCCCCCGCAACTCACATCACACACTCCCCCTGCAACTCACATCACTCTCCCCCCCCCTGCACCTCACATGTCAGCAGCCCACCACCCCCTCACATGTCAGCAGCCCACCACCCCCTCACATGTCAGCAGCCCACCCCCCCTCACATGTCAGCAGCCCCCCCTCACATGTCAGCAGCCCCCCCTCACATGTCAGCAGCCCCCCCTCACATGTCAGCAGCCCACCCCCCCTCACATGTCAGCAGCCAACCCCCCTCACATGTCAGCAGCACACACCCCCACCAGCCCGTTTTTCACACCCACCTCCCCACCAGCCTGTTTTTCACACCCACCCCCCACCAGCCCGTTTTTCACACCCACCCCCCACTAGCCCGTTTTTCACACCCACCAGCCCATTTTTGACACCCACCCCCCACAAGCCCGTTTTTCTCACACACACACACACACACACACACACACACACACACACACACACACACACACACACACACACACACACACACACACACACACACACACACACACACACACCTTTCTTAGATCAGCACATCCTCTCCCCGGTACTAAGCCCCGCCCCCGGCATGCTTTGACCTCCAACCCGCTCCCCGGCATCCTGCTATTGAAAAAAAAATACTCACGGGGGAGGAATCGCCGCCATTTTTTTAAACTTTTTTTTTACATTTATTTAATTAACTGGCGCCCGGCCGGAGTAATCGCGGGCCGCACAGAGAGGCCAGGCGGGCCGCATGCAGCCCGCGGACCGTATGTTGTGCAGGCCTGCCTTAGTGAATCGCGTCTCCGACTTCACTTTTTAACGAACCTGCTTTTTTGGAATATCAGAAAGCAAGCCATTGAGCTTAGTGCATAGCCCCCTCTATACTGATACACATCTCAACCACGATTAATAAACCCATCCCTCTTTGTAGGGGATATAGCAGAAATTTAGATGGTACTGTCTTCCATTCATGAAAAGCGTTACTTAGAATTTCAGCAGAAGCAGTGAGCAGAATCTCTCCACTCAAGAAAGCAACGGAGTCCCTTGTGAATTCCAGCAGGTATATTTAATATAATCACCAGCACGGCATTGGATTCACTCAGTACCTGCTGCCAGCAGAGCAGAGATTTCATGAGTGACAATTATTCCAATGCTCTGTACGAAGAAACAGCTAGTTCTCTCCCATGGGTCACCATACTTCTCCATAGGCCAATAGCAACAAGGAAGTATCTACTGAGAATCCAATATAAGCTTGATTATTGTTTTCATTGGTCATTTTCGTGAAGTGTCTCTTGTCACAATGGGCAGCGAGGTGTTTTACGTGCTTTTTGCATTATTCCTTTGCCTGCAAGACCAAGTTTATGTTCAAAGTCAAGAATGTAAGTTAATCGGAAAATTTGATCTACATGGATTTCTAGAAGCAAAAAACCACCAGCTGATCATTGGAGGGATGTTTCCCTTCCACTTCAGGACGATACTTACAAATGATTCTTATTTGGAGGAACCCCAATCACCAAAATGTGAAGGGTAAGTTTGACTCTGTACATGTACATATCCAGTGGGTATAGCATCAGTTGTGCAAATGTGAATAATTTTGGGCAAAATGTGAGAAGGGCCAAATGTGGCATTTCTACTTTACTCTGGTACAGTTTGATGAAAATTTTATTTTATTTTCCATGTTTGGACTAAGACGAACAAACAGGATACTTCACAACACCTGCGTGTTGTTGTATATAAACTGCTTGGGAAATGTAGGTTTCAACACAATACAGGCGCACAACCTGCTCAATCAATGCTGCAGTAAAAGCTGCAATTCACACGTGCTAGTTTTACCTTCACCGACTGACGTCCATGAAGAGACACTTATTTTATGATGCGTAAAGTAATAGTTAATAGGATAGTGTCAGACGGCTTCTATTACCGCTGAATTGAGAGCCAAGGTTTGGGCTGTATTCTGGTATTGTGTTTATATAAATCGCACCCGGCAACGCTCTGGTTAACTTAACGTTTTGCATATTTCACAGCCACAAGGGACAGCAACACAAAGGGTTAAAAGAATGGCAAATGTTGGGTGAGATTGCCATAAACCATGGCATGTAGCATCCCCCTTGGTCTCTGAAGGAGTGAAGTGGTGATAATGTTGCAAGTTCTCAAGTGGGGAATTTGGTTTCCGTCCCAGTGTCAGCACTTTGTCATTTTACATCCAGTTACTCTGTATCCCAGGCACCAACATTAGGTTGTGTTGCATTATGAGGGTTGTGTTGCATTATGAGGGTGGTATTGCCGCCTGCACAATTCATAATTTTTTCATACTTTTTTTTTTTTTTTTAGAACTCTGCATTACTACATTTTAGGAATCGTTGCTATGATTACACGATAAATGCACATCTTAGTATAATGTTACATTTTGGCTTTTGGGCCTATACAGTATCTGAAAACTGTGTAAGCACATTCAATGTATCTTAAACTAAGGCTTGCGTGTACTGACTGATCTGTGTGGTTGATTTGAAGTGCTGGTTGGTTAAAGTGTGTGCAGTTAGAACCAGAAGGAAAGGGAAGTACTGGGTATACTAGCTGGGGTGGCTGGTTTTGGGGAGTGGGCAGTGGGTTAATCTATTTTTAAAGTGTGCTGTAATTTGAAGCCTGTAACTTTTTTCCCCTTTCTCCTGCCTGAGGCAGAGTGGGTGTGGTTGGTTAATTGGCTGGCCTAACACACCTGCAGTGGATGGGGTTAGTTAATTGATAACCTAACACACCTTGCGGGTGTCCCTATTTAAACAGAGGCTTCTAATGAATCCCGAGCTTGCGTGTACTGACTGACCTGTGTGGTTGATTTGAAGTGCTGGTTGGTTAAAGTATGTGCAGTTAGAACCAGAAGCAGTTTGAACAAGGAAGCGGTTAAACAAGGTATAGTTTATTGAGGTACAGTTTACTGTTAGTACTTCTAAACTTCATAGTTGCTAGAATGAGCAGGATTGAAAATGCCACTCAATGCACATCTTGCCACATGTATGTGCACTTGGAGCAGCTGTTCCAAGGAGCATACCGCTGTGAAAAGTGTGAGCGGGTGGTCTCTTTAGAGTCAGAGATTGCTAATCTGAAGAGGCAACTTGCAATATTGAGGGACATTGGCAATCTTGAAAGGGAATTAGAGCTCACTGAGCAGGCCCTTGCTTCGACTAGTGGTGCAGATGGTGGTGCTGTTAGTGACGAGCAGGTAGGTAGCTTGGTTGCCGTTAGTGAGGAGCAGGTAGGTAGCTGGGTGACAGTTAGAAGGGGAAGCAGGGGCAATAGGGAGAGACAGGTCGTTTCTGAGCTGACACATCCCAATAGATTTTCCATGTTGAGTGAAGATATTGGGAATGTTGGGGCAGAAATGGCAAGGCTGGGGAGACTAATTCCTCTAGCAGCCAGGGGAATAGTTCATCCAGCACAGTGGGGACTCAGGATGCTCAGATACAAAGAAAGATTGTGGTGGTAGGGGACTTCATTATTAGGAAGGTAGATAGGGCAATCTGTTGCTGGGACCGCATGAACTGAACAGTTTGTTGTCTCCCGGGTGCTCGGGTTCGGCACATTGCGGATCGGGTAGACAGATTGTTGGGGGGGGGGGGCTGGAATTGACCCAGCGGTCTTGGTACACGTTGGCACCAATGACAAAGTTAGAGAAAGATGGAGGGTCCTAAAAATGATTACAGGGATCTAGGCCAAAAGCTTATGGCAAGGACTACCAGTGCCATGCGCTACCACAGGGAGACAGTCAGAGATCAGGGAGGTTAATGCATGGCTAAGAAAGTGATGCAGGAAGGAGGGGTTTGGGTTTTTAGAGCACTGGGACTTCTTTTCTGAGAGGTGCCATCTATATTCTAGGGACGGATTGCACCTCAATGAAGAGGGATCTTCTGTGCTAGGGGGGAGAATGCTAGAAAGGTTGGAGGAGATTTTAGACTAGGATGGAGGGGGGAGGGGAATGAAACAAATAATGAACTAAATGGAATAGATGAGGATTCCAGGGTGTATGGAGGTAGAATGAGGGCAAGTGCAATTTTGACAAGCAGTGAGACACCCATAGTAAATACAGATAATACTAGAAAACTTCTACAGACTAAACCAAGTGGGCGCAGAAAGGAAGGAGCAGATAAGATAATAGTACAGGCTGAAAAAAAGGTTAAATGCATGCTTGCTAATGCAAGAAGCCTGACAGATAAAATGGGGGAGCTTGAATTAATAGCTGCAAGGGCGCAGTATTATATCATAGGCATTACTGAAACATGGTGGAATGAAACTCATGACTGGACAGTTAATTTAGAGGGTTATTCTCTTTTTCGGAAGGATCGAACAAATAGAAGGGGAGGTGGAGTATGTTTATATGTTAAACCGTATCTAAAACCTATTATAAGGGATGATATCTATGAAGGGAATGATGAAAATATAGAGACTTTGTGGATAGAAATTAGCAGTGGAAGTAAAAGTATAAAGAAAATGTTTATGGGAATATGCTATAAACCACGAAATATCTGTGAGATTGTGGAATCTAAAATACTTTTGCAAATGGAGAAGGCATCAAAACTGGGTCATGTTTGCATAATGGGGGATTTTAATTATCCAGACATAGACTGGGGCAATGAGATTAGCGTTACAACAAAAGGAAACAGGTTTTTGGGGGTGCTTAAAGACAATTATATGACCCAAATTATTGAGGCACCAACCAGGAGAGGGGCAGTTCTGGATTTGGTCATATCAAACAATGTAGAAGTAATAACAAATATTCAAGTCCTGGAACATTTGGGTAACAGTGATCATAGCATGGTCTCATTTGAAATAAATTATCAAAAAACAGATTACTTGGGTTCAACAAAGACTTTAAACTTTAGAAAGGCAGATTTTAATAAACTGAGGTCTAATCTAGTAGTAATACAATGGGATGATGTTTTTGCAGGGAAAAATGTAGAAGATAAATGGGCAGTCTTTAAAACAAGCATGTCAAACTCGCGGCCCGCGGGCCGCATGCGGCCCACAACGAACATATTTGCGGCCCAGCCCAGTGGTCTCCAATCTGTGCGACTATCACTCCCCACCATCCCTCCGCTTATCCCCCCCATTATCCCTCCCTATTATCCCTCATTATCCCTCCTTCATGCCGGCCGGGGCATGGGATTGGCTGCAGGCAGAGAGGAAGCCGGGGGCGGGGCTTCCGCTTTGTGCAGAGCACACGGTGAGTGTGTGTGTCTGCCTTCCGGCTTCTCTGCCTACTGGTGGCTGCGCAGTGTCCCGTCCCCTTCTGCCCCGGGTGATAGGAGAAGGTAGGTGGTGGGGGGCTGGGGGGGGGGGGGGAGTTAGTTGTACATTTGCCTGTCCTGCACGGATCACATGCCTTTCCTCCCTCCCCCCAGTCACTCACATCCGTCGCTGCCTCTGCTCTCCACTGCTGCTCTCGTGTCTGTGTGTGTGTCTGTGTGTGTGTGTCTGTGTGTGTGTGTGTGTGTCTATGTGTGTGTGTCTGTGTGTGTGTCTGTGTGTGTGTATCTGTGTGTGTATCTGTGTGTGTATATCTGTGTGTGTGTGTGTGTGTGTGTGTGTATCTGTGTGTGTGTGTATCTGTGTGTGTGTGTTAGAGAGAGAGTGTCTGAGAGAGAGAGTGTCTGAGAGAGAGAGTGTCTGAGAGAGAGAGTGTCTGAGAGAGAGAGTGTCTGAGAGAGAGAGTGTCTGAGAGAGAGAGTGTCTGAGAGAGAGAGTGTCTGTCGGAGAGAGAGCGTCTGTCGGAGAGAGAGAGTATCTGAGAGAGAGAGAGGGTGTCTAAGAGAGGGTGTCTGAGAGAGGGTGTCTGAGAGAGGGTGTCTGAGAGAGAGTGTCTGAGAGAGAGTGAGTGAAAGAGAGTGTCTGAGAGAGAGTGTTTGAGAGAGAGTGTCTGTCTGAGAGAGAGTGTGTGTCTGAGAGAGAGTGTGTGTCTGAGAGAGAGAGTGTGTGTGTCTGAGAAAGAGAGTGTGTCTGAGAAAGAGAGTGTGTCTGAGAGAGAGAGTGTGTCTGAGAGAGAGAGTGTGTCTGAGAGTGTCTGTCTGAGAGAGAAAGTGTGTCAGAGAGAGAGAGAGAGAGAGAGTGATTGTGTCTGAGAGAGAGAGAGAGTGTGTCTGAGAGAGAGTGTGTCTGAGAGAGAGAGAGAGTGTCAGAGAGAGAGAGTGTGTGTCTGAGAGAGAGAGAGAGAGTGTGTCTGAGAGAGAGAGAGTGTGTCTGAGAGAGAGAGAGAGTCTGAGAGAGAGAGAGAGAGTCTGAGGAGCGAGAGATTCTGAGAGAGAGAGTGTCAGAGAGAGAGAGAGTTTGTCTGAGAGAGAGAGTGTGTGTCTGAGAGAGAGAGTGTGTCTGAGAGAGAGGGAGAGTGTGTCAGAGAGAGAGTCTGAGAGAGAGAGAATCTGAGAGAGAGAGATTGTGTCAGAGAGAGAGAGTGTGTGTGTCTGAGAGAGAGGGAGAGAGTGTGTCTGAGAGAGAGAGAGTGTGTCTGAGAGAGAGAGAGAGTGTGTCTGAGAGAGAGAGAGAGAGTGTGTGTCTGAGAGAGAGGGAGAGAGTGTGTCTGAGAGAGAGAGTGTGTCTGAGAGAGAGAGTGTGTGAGAGAGAGTGTGTCTGAGAGAGAGAGTGTGTCTGAGAGAGAGAGTTTGTCTGAGAGAGAGAGTGTGTCTGAGAGAGAGAGAGAGAGAGAGAGTCTGAGAGAGAGAGAGAGTCTGAGAGAGAGACAGGGAGAGAGAGAGAGTCTGAGAGAGAGAGAGTCTGAGAGAGAGAGAGTCTGAGAGAGAGAGTGAGAGTCAGAGAGAGAGAGTCAGAGAGAGAGAGTCTGAGAGAGAGAGAGTGAGAGAGTCTGAGAGAGAGTGAGTCTGAGAGAGAGTGAGTCTGAGAGAGAGTGAGTCTGAGAGAGAGTGAATCTGAGAGAGAGAGAGTCTGAGAGAGAGTGAGAGAGAGTCTGAGAGAGAGAGTCAGAGATGCCAAGTGTCAGGAAGAAAACTGAGAGAGAGAGAGAGGGTGTCTGAGAGAGGGTGTCTGAGAGAGGGTGTCTGAGAGAGAGTGAGTGAGAGAGAGTGTCTGAGAGAGAGTGTCTGAGAGAGAGTGTCTGAGAGAGTGTCTGAGAGAGAGTGTCTGAGAGAGAGTGTTTGAGAGAGAGTGTCTGTCTGAGAGAGTGTCTGTCTGAGAGAGTGTCTGTCTGAGAGAGTGTCTGTCTGAGAGAGTGTCTGTCTGAGAGAGAGTGTCTGTCTGAGAGAGAGTGTGTGTCTGAGAGAGAGTGTGTGTCTGAGAGAGAGAGTGTGTGTCTGAGTAAGAGAGTGTGTCTGAGAAAGAGAGTGTGTCTGAGAGAGAGAGAGTGTGTCTGAGAGTGTCTGTCTGAGAGAGAAAGTGTGTCAGAGAGAGAGAGAGAGAGAGAGAGAGTGATTGTGTCTGAGAGAGAGAGAGAGTGTGTCTGAGAGAGAGTGTGTCTGAGAGAGAGAGAGAGAGTGTCAGAGAGAGAGAGAGAGAGTGTGTCAGAGAGAGAGAGAGTGTGTCTGAGAGAGAGAGAGAGTGTCTGAGAGAGAGAGAGAGTGTCTGAGAGAGAGAGAGAGTGTCTGAGAGAGAGAGAGTGTGTCTGAGAGAGAGAGAGTGTGTCTGAGAGAGAGAGTGTGTCTGAGAGAGAGAGAGTGTGTCTGAGAGAGAGAGAGTGTGTCTGAGAGAGAGAGAGTGTGTCTGAGAGAGATAGAGAGAGAGTCTGAGAGAGAGAGTCTGAGAGAGAGAGAGAGAGAGTCTGAGGAGCGAGAGAGTCTGAGAGAGAGAGAGTGTCAGAGAGAGAGTGTCAGAGAGAGAGAGTGTGTGTCTGAGAGAGAGAGAGTGTGTCTGAGAGAGAGGGAGAGAGTGTGTCAGAGAGAGAGTCTGAGAGAGAGAGAGTCTGAGAGAGAGAGATTGTGTCACAGAGAGAGAGTGTGTGTGTCTGAGAGAGAGGGAGAGAGTGTGTCTGAGAGAGAGAGAGTGTGTCTGAGAGAGAGAGAGTGTGTCTGAGAGAGAGAGAGTGTGTCTGAGAGAGAGAGAGAGTGTGTCTGAGAGAGAGAGAGTGTGTCTGAGAGAGAGAGAGTGTGTCTGAGAGAGAGAGTGTGTCTGAGAGAGAGAGTGTGTCTGAGAGAGAGAGTGTGTCTGAGAGAGAGAGTGTGTCTGAGAGAGAGAGAGGGAGTCTGAGAGAGAGAGAGAGAGAGTCTGAGAGAGAGAGAGTCTGAGAGAGAGAGAGTCTGAGAGAAAGAGAGTCTGAGAGAGAGAGAGTCTGAGAGAGAGAGAGTCTGAGAGAGAGAGTCTGAGAGAGAGAGTGAGAGTCAGAGAGAGTGAGAGTCAGAGAGAGAGAGAGTCAGAGAGAGAGAGAGAGTGAGAGAGTCTGAGAGTGAGAGAGTCTGAGAGAGAGAGAGTCTGAGAGAGAGTGAGTCTGAGAGAGAGTGAGTCTGAGAGAGAGTGAGTCTGAGAGAGAGTGAGTCTGAGAGAGAGTGAATCTGAGAGAGAGTGAATCTGAGAGAGAGAGAGTCTGAGAGAGAGTCTGAGAGAGAGAGTCAGAGATGCCAAGTGTCAGGAAGAAAACATTAATTGTATTGTTGTTCTTGTTCTTTTTTTTTTATAGTGTACTTTTCGAAATAAACCTACGTTTCTATGAAAATTTAAGTTTTTGTTTTTTTGCGTCCCACCTAAGCTTAAACCTTGTTTATTTGGCCCGTGTTAGCCTTTGAGTTTGACATGCTTGCTTTAAAACATTGTTAAAAAAGCACACTTATCAGCGTATACCCTTGGCTAATAAGTATAAAAGAAATAAGTGAAAACCAATGTGGCTAAATAAACAGGTGGGGAGGAAATGGACAAGAAGAGGAAGGCGTTTAGATTCTTTAAGTCAGAAGGGACAGAGACATTGTATCAGAATTATAAGGAATGTAACAAAAATTGCAAAAGGGCAATCAAATTAGCAAAAATGGATAATGAAAAAAGGATTGCAATAGAAAGTAAGGTCAACCCAAAAAAGTTCTTTAAGTACCTTAATAACAAAAAAATGAGAAAAGAAAATATAGGACCCTTTCAGTGTGAGATGGGTAGGCAGATTATTGGAGATAAGGAAAAAGCTGAGGTATTAAACAAATTCTTTGCCTTTGTGTTTACCAGGGAAGAATCAAGTTCAATAGTAGTGCCGCAGGAGGAAGCCACAACCTCCATATTAATGAACAATTGGTTAACTGAGGAAGAAGTTCATAAGCGACTTGAAAAAATTAAAGTAAATAAGGCACCTGGCCCCGATGGCATACATCCAAGCGTTCTCAAGGAGTTAAGCTCAGTAATAGCAAAACCATTATATTTAATATTCAAGGACTCCATTTCCACAGGCTCAGTACAACAAAATTGGCGTAAAGCAGATGTGGTGCCTATATTTAAAAAGGGAGCTAGATCACAACGGGAAATTACAGACCTGTAAGCCTGACTTTAATAGTAGGGAAACTACTTGAAGGTTTAATACGGGATAATATTCAGGGATACCTAATGGAAAACAAAATTATTAGTAATAGTCAGCATGGATTTATGAAGGATAGATCTTGCCAAACTAACCTTATTTGTTTCTTTGAGGAGGAAAGTAGGAATTTAGACCAGGGTAATGCAGTTGATGTGGTCTACTTAGATTTTGCAACGGCTGTTGATACGGTTTCACACAAGAGGTTGGTGTACAAAATAAAGAAAATTGGACTCAGTAATAATATATGCACCTGGATTGAAAACTGGTTAAAGGATAGACAACAGAGGGTTGTCGTTAATGGAACTTTTTCAGGTTGGGCTAAAGTCGTGAATGGAGTACCTCAGGGATCGGTACTGGTACCCCTGCTTTTTAACTTGTTTATTAATGACCTTGAGGTTGGGATCGAGAGCAAAGACTCCATCTTTGCTGATGATACTAAATTGTGTAAGGTAATAGAATCAGAGCAGGATGTAATTTCTCTTCAGGAGGACTTAGAGAGACTGGAAACATGGGCAGGTAAATGGCAGATGAGGTTTAATACAGATAAATGTAAGGTTATGCATTTGGGATGCAAGAATAAAAAGGCGACTTACAAATTAAATGGAGATATATTGGGGGAATCCATGATGGAGAAGGATTTAGGAGTGCTTGTAGACTGCAGGCTTAGCAATAGTGCCCAATGTCATGCAGGAGCTGCAAAGGCAAACAAGATCTTATCTTGCATCAAACGGGCAATGGATGGAAGGGAAGTAAACATAATTATGCCCCTTTACAAAGCATTAGTAAGACCACACCTTGAATGGAGTACAATTTTGAGCACCAATCCTAAGAAAAGACATGGAACTAGAGAGAGTGCAGAGAAGAGCCATCAAATGGGGTCAAGAGGGCAAGTGGTAGAGGGAGAAGAGGCGATCAAAAGCGACACATCCTCCTCTGAGACAGTGGAAAAAGAGTCAAGGAAGGCAGGAGGAGAGTTAAGAAGAGGTGTAGGATGGGAGGAAGAAACAGAGGGGATGTTCTGACGTATGGATTCCACCTTTTCCTTAAAATAGTCAGCAAAGTCCTGAGCGGAGATGGAGGAAGGAGAAGCAGCTGAGGGTGGTTTGAGTAGAGTATCAAAGACAGAGAACAGTCGGCGTGGGTTAGACTTGTGCATGTTGATTAGTGAAGAAAAGTAGGCTTGTTTAGCTTGCGAGAGGGCAGAGTTGAAACAGGATAGCATAAATTTGTATTGAAGGAAGTCTGCGAGAGTATGAGATTTCCTCCAGAGGCGTTCAGAGGAACGAGTGGAGGAACGCAGCATGCGTGTGTGGGAATTTAACCAGGGTCTAGGGTTAGAAGGGCGAGTGCGGCAGAGAGAAAGCGAGGCATGTAGATCAAGAGAGGAGGACAAGGCAGAGTTGTAGTTCCTGACCAGGTTGTCAGGGTCTGTAGCAAAGCTGAGAGAGGAGAGGGAGGAGTGTAAAGTGTACTCAAAGTCAGGTAAGTGAATAGAGCACAGGTTTCTGCAGAACCGGGGGGTAGACGGAGGTGGAGAAGGGGAGAAGCGAGATAGAGAGAATGAGATGAGGTGATGGTCAGAGAGAGGAAATGGAGAAATCGGAGAGAGAGAAGTTTTTAGTGAAAACCAGGTCTAAGTAGTGGCCATCCTTGTGGGTGCTGGCTGCAGTCCACTGTTGAAGGCCAAAAGAAGAGGTTAGAGAAAGAAAGCGGGAAGCCCAAGGGAGAGAGGGGTCATCAATGTGGCAATTGAAGTCCCCAAGGAGAAGAACAGGGGAGTCTGAGGAGAGAAAGAAAGAGAGCCAGGATTCAAAGTGGGAGATAAAGGAAGAAGGGGGATGAGTAGAGGTAGGTGGGCGATAGATGACCGCCACATGGACAGGGAGAGGAGAGAAGACCTGGACTGTGTGAACCTCAAAGGAGGGAAAAGCAAGAGATGGAGGAATATGAAGAGTTCGGTAACGGCAGAGAGAGGAGAGCAGGAGCCCCACGCCTCCACCCCTGCCATCAGGGCGCAGAGTGTGGGAGAAGGAAAGGCCACCGTAGGAGAGGGCAGCTTCCAGGGCTGAGTCAAACTGAGTGAGCCAGGTCTCAGTTATAGCAAAGGGAAGCAGGGAGTGAGAGAGAAAGAAGTCATGCACAGAGGAACTTGTTAGAAAGGGAGCGAGCATTCCAAAGGGCACAGGAGAAAGGGAGAGAGGAGGGAGGGTGGCAGGGGATGGGTATGAGGTTGGAGGGGTTAACACCAGAAGGAGTAGAAGTTGCATGTGGGAGGTGAGGACGAGAGCAAGTAGAAATAAGGCAGGGACCAGGATTGGGAGAGATATCCCCAGAAGCAAGGAGGAGAAGCATGGAAAGAAAGAGAATGTGTGAGGATGATTTGTAGGGGTGTGTTTTAGTGCAGGGTATATAGCTGTGTGGTGACAGAGGGCACAGGTAAGAAAGGAGTTCATGTGAACTGAGAAGTGGGGAAGAAAGGAGTGATGGAGATATATGAATAGAGTTAGAGACATAAGGAGACTGGTGGAAGAAAGTGCATAATTTGAAAATAAGTGAGGTTACAGCAAATATAAAAAATAAAGGTGGCATCACAGCCATAGTTAAGTGTTGAGATGTGCAGGCTGGGATAAATGATATCCTCTTTTCCAACGTTGATCAAATACAGGAATCAGAAGCAGTAGGTGTTGTCCACTTTTCCACTTCTTTTTGAACTTCCTTTTTAAACTTCAAATCTACTTGAAACATTTCTACTTAAAAGCATATCTGCTTAGAAGCATTGGCTGCAGGCAGAAATGGTTGTTATGAGTTTACTTACATACTTTTAGAAAGTCACCTGGTTGGCACAACAAACTTAATTAGCACATGTGAGGGACGTTAAAGCAAAGGGTTTTCCTAAGTTGGGTGTTGTCTTGCACAAGTGTGAAAGCTGAATTAAATTAAGACAGTAGGGGAATGATTTACAGACAGACAATTGGAATATGTTTTTACCTAAATAGAACTAAATACACAGCAGGGGAGGATATCAGGATAGACAGACAGTTTGGAATATGTTTTTACCTGAGGAAAGAGAAGAGATGAGATGAGTGATTCAATAGTCTTCCTTTTTAAACTTCAAATCTACTTGAAACATTTCTACTTAAAAGCATATCTGCTTAGAAATCCCCAATGAGGGGCAAATCAAAAATACTGACCCTTTGTGTTAAACCAAATAGTATTAGTAGCATAGATCAAGTATGAGTGAAAGGTATATTTTATTAGTATAGCAGAATATCTCTATATTAATTAAATGATAAAATGCTATAAGATATAGTAGCTAGAAGAGAGAATGCAATGATGTATCCAATCAATGCTATTAGCAACTTGATCTAGCATTGATATATAGCTAGTAAGAATTCATATACCATAGATATAATGTTATTTAAGTAATAATCCCCTCAGAACAGGGCATTACTGGCCAATAACTTGAAGGCCCGAGGAGAAGACGAGGGACTTTAACCCAGCCACGGCTAAATGTAGGCTTTTTCATAAAATAAAAGACACTTTTGTATAGATATTTAAATTGGAACTGCGCTGATGCACCTGTGTAGGAAAAAGAAGTAAAGTAGCACATGAGAGAAGAGAGAGGTGAGTGGGGCAGGAGAGAGAGGTGACAGGTGAGGGGGTAAGAGAGCGAGGGGGGGAGAGAGGGGGGAAGAGAGGAGGGGGAGGTGAGGGAGGGGAGGAGAGAGAGGTGAGGGGGTGGAGACAGAAGTGAGGGGGGGGGAGAGAGGTGAGGGGGAGGGGAGAGGGGGGAGGTGACGGGGAGGACAGAGAGGTGAGAGGGAGGAGAGAGAAGTGAGGGGGAGTAGAGAGGTGACGGGGAGGAGAGGTGAGGGGGCTGGAGAGGTGAAGGGGGGAGGAGCGCGACGGTGGTAGAGAGGGAGAGAGAGAGGGTGGGGTGGGGGAGGAGAAGAGAGGGGGAGGGAGAGGAGTGAGGTGAGGGGGTAGAGAGGGAGAGAAAGAGGGGGAGAGGGAGGGGGAGGGGAAGAAGAGAGGAGGGGAAAGAATAGGGGTGGGGGGAGGAGAGAGGTGATGGGGAGAGGAGAGGTGAGGGGGAGGAGAGAGAGATGAGGGGGTAAGATAGCAAAGGGGTAGAGATGGAGAGAAAGAGGGGGAGGGGAAGAGAGAGGGGGAAAGAGAGAGAGGTAATAGAGGGAAGAGATAGGTGAGGGGGAAGAGAGAGGGGGGGAAGAGAGAGGTGAGAGGGGTGAAAGAGGTGAGGGGAGAAAAGGGGTGAGGGGAAGAAGTGGGGGTATGGGGGAAGTGGAGGGGGAGAAGAAGGGGAGAGGTGGATGGGGAGATAAATGGGGGGACAGTGATATTGACAGAGAGAGAGAGAGAGAGAGAGAGAGAGAGAGAGAGAGAGAGAGAGAGAGAGAGAGAGAGACACCGACACCGACAGACCGACAGACCGACCAGAGCTTGGACCAGGAGATGTATTTACAGTTAACAGTTTTAAATTTGGCAGTTTTTTTGTTTCAAATTCTCAGGACTCTCCCCTGGCATCTCTGAGAGCTGAATTTGCAAATTGCCAAAAATTACGAGCATTACGAAATGATAATACCCAGAATTCTAACCAATCAGAGAGCAGGGATTTCAATAATGCCCAGAATTTTACAGCTTTAGCCTATAATATAATTTATATCCACTCATTCTATCAAGTAATTAGACTGTAAGCTCCTCGAGGCAGGGACTCCTCTTCCTTAATGTTACTTTTATGTCTAAAGCACTTATTCCCATGATCTGTTATTTATATTATCTGTTATTTATTTGATTACCACATGTATTACTACTGTGAAGCGCTATGTACATTAATGGCGCTATATAAATAAAGACATACAATACATGTAGTATTGGTAATCAATTGTGGGAACATCCTGCATATATCTCTATATATCACCAAATAATCTCCACATATACCAGGAGATAAAGCAATTTAATATTGAAGAAATGTATATGCTCAATCATCTAATCTTCAAATAGATATTCTTACTAGATAATATCAATGCTAGACCAAGTTGCTAATAGCATTGATTGGATACATTGTTGTATTTTCTCTCCTAGCTGCTATATCTTATAGCGTTTCACCATTTAATTAATACAGAGATATTCTGCTGTACTAATAAAATATACCTTTCACTCATACTTGATCTATACTACTAATACTATTTGGATTAACACAAATGGTCAGTATTTTTGATTTGCCCCTCATTGTGAATTTTAATTATCACTGTAAATAAATCACGAGCTTCGTCGTTCATAATAAATAAAACTTTATTATTTTCATATATTTTTCTTTGCTGTCAATGGTACATACAGTATAAGGTGTATTTAATACCTTGTTCTATAGGAATAATGAAGCTCCTAATGATTCCATCATATTAATGACACTAATATGTACTTTGAGTGCAATATACAGGGACCTAATGTGAGAGCTGTACCTCACATACCAAGTTATTGACCTTTAAATGAAACCCTGGTGCTTCTGTTGAGCTCATTAGGCAACATTGGGATTATTCCACATGTGAATCGGGTTGCCAGGTGGCATCTCCAAAAATATTGGACACAATGGTGAAAGTTGCGGCACGTTTGACACACACACCCCTCTCTCTGGTCCATGCTGTTTCCTCCTCTCCTTGGCCTCCCCCGAGGTTCCTGACAGCAGCAGCCAATCATAATGGAGGAAGCTACCGAGCCCACTAGCAACCACCCTGCTTTCTCCCTGCTCTGGGAAATCCCACTGCCCCCCAAGCCACTCAGGTCACTATATCCAGAGAGGTAATACCGGACACATGCATGTCCAGTATTACCTCATTTTTTACTGGACAGTGTCCAAATACAGGACAGTCCTGTTCAATACTGGACACCTGGCAACCCTACATGTGAGCTACAGAACAGAGTTTCTAGCAAACAATATGATCTGCAGTTTCTCTTTGCCTAGGACAAGGGTCAGAGTCCCAGAATCCTTGTTCCGCTGTCTTTACGGCATGATGACACCGTTTGATCTGCTGTAGAATGCTGTGTAAACATTTTCTTTTCGGCCAATTTGCGCCAGCGGCAAGAGTATACAACATGTTTCAGTTTCTTCCATCTGACTCCGATCTCTTGAGCAAAGAGGTAAATACATCGGAGCTGGTGGATTCAAGTGATGCAATAGGGAAGAAAAGCTGTGTGATTTACCAATGCAAACACTTGTATATTCTGCAGAGCAATTCCTCCCCTGCGTTTAGATACAAATTATTCAACAAAAAATGGATGCAAGTGAAGCAATTATGATGCAAAGTTGATACACACAAGCTTAATGGAGAGTATTCACTAAGCTCTGGTAACCACGATCGCACTTATCTGCCATTGACTTGAATAGCAGTTAATGAGTAATCACGGCTGTCGGAGTTTAGTGAATGACTATAATACCAATAAAAGCTTTGATTTATATTCCTCATTGTCTCTTGGGAATGTATCTTTGTGTATTGATTGTTGTGGGTTTGTAAAGCAGGAAAGCATTAATTCGGCGTTCAACTCAATCTCGTGAGTCGAACTTCAGAACAGATTTTCACATCCAAGCAAAATCCACAACCCAAAAAAAAGGCTCATCCTCGTTCTTGTTGTTTTTCTCTTTTTGTGTGTTTTATAAAATGGTAAAACTTTAAAAAAAAATAAAAAATTTAAACTTGTTAACTTTTCTGAAAATTTTTAGTATATTTAAAAAAAATGGTTGTCTTTTTCATTCATTTTATTTTATTTTGCTAAAAACCAAAACATTAATTATTTTTAGAACCCAAACCAAATCACCAGTATTTTTCCCACCCTTAATACATTATGCTACTGTATCTCAATGATTCTTTCAGTGTGTTTGATATTCCTTACTGATCTTCTCAATGTTGACCTTTTAAATGAATAAGAGTTGTCACTTTTCTACATGCCCATTATCTGTTTCAAGTATAATAGAAGGTCCCCATTGGCTGTCCGTGTGTCTGGACTTCCATGTATTACCCTGACGTCCCTTTGATTTCTCCAAAATGTGAACTTCTGGTGTGTGTGGACTGTATATGAACTTGGTTGCACTTGTTCCATGATGGTACCTCACTGACCCCAGGTATTAGAGAAGTGATCCCGCGGAGAAACTCAATCTCATTTGTTGAGCTGTAGCAGATTAAGAGCTATTCTGTCTAAATATTATTGTTTATCTCCTCTTCGTCATCATCGTTCTTATTTGTTCATTGTCTTGAGATTTGAGCAGTGATTGGTAAATTTGACAATCCTTTTGGCCTTCAACTCTTGGGCTGGGGAAAAAAACCATTGTCCAGTGGTGTACTTTGGTAAATGGATAAATCTCTGTACAAATCAATCCCCACATGCAACAGTTATTTTTTTTTCTTATACGGTTCTTTACTATCCTGATTGAGCTTCCCACTAATCAGTTTGATTGAGGGTAATTTGAACTAGATCTTGTGTGAAAAAACCCATTGTCCCTGGGAAATTGCTTTAATTCAGCCCTGGAATGTTATAGCCCGGGCCGCCAACAGAATTTTTGGGGCCCAGGACAAATGCCAGGAGCAGCTCCCCCTCCTAATTGCACACCTACTATACCATGAATTTTCTTTTTAGGGCGCCACGTTTACTTAAATGGCAGTGTTGCGAGCCCTATTTCACACCTCGTGAGCCCCCTCTATTTCCCTCCCTTTTCCCATGTATCTCTCTCCCCTCCGTTTCACCTCTCACTCTCCCACCTCCATTAATTACCCCACTCTCCCTCAATCAATGCCCACCTCACATGTATTTCTCTCCCCTACTCCCTCTTTTCATCACTCCCTCTCCCCTTTCTCCTCTCCCCTTCCGTCAATTACACCACTCTCACTCAATTCCCTCCCCCTCACATAATTTACCCCCGCAAAAAATATATACTAAAAAAAACACCCCAATGCAAAAAACTTCCCACCCCAAATGTATACAACCCCACCCACCTCCCCAAATATATACAACCCCCTCCAAATACATTTTAAAAAATCACCTGCCCAATACATATAAAAAAGACCGCCAATACATATTAAAAAAAACAATACATATATAAAAAAAACAATGCATATATTAAAAAAAATAATGCATATATACCAAGACATATAAAGAAGCCCCCACTCCCCCCATACATATACAAAGAACCCCACTCCCCCCAATACATATAAAAGACCCTCACTCCCCCCAATACATGTAAAAGACCCCTACTCCTTCCAATACATATAAAAAGACCCCACTCCCCCCCAATACATATAAAAAGACCCCCACTCTCCCAATACATATAAAAAAAAGTAGACATACCGCGGGGATGGTTGGGACCGGTGGCTGCAGGGTCCGGCGGCCGGTAGGGGTGCAGAGGAACCGCCTGGCTGGGGAGGGCGCTGGACACAGGCCCGGGTCACGTGGGCACGCGGAGGATGGTGGATGCCGGTAGGGGAGGGGGGAGGGGAAGAGGAGGGGAAAGGATCCTAGTAGGGACTGAGGGGTGCTGAAGGATGCCAGGCGGTAGGGTCTGGCTGGGGGAGCTGAGGGGATGATGGTAAGGGGGGGCTGGGGATGTTGGGGGGGGGCTGAGGATCCTAGTAGAGCCTGGAACTGAGGGTTGGGGAACGGTGCCGGGTGGTAGGGCCTGGCTGTGGGAGTCGAGGGGATGCCGGTAGGGGCCTACTGCAGGCGGAGCGCCCATTTTTTTTCAGACACTTTATTAATTTCCTGACACGGGCCCGGTGGCCGCGGGCGACCGGGCTGCCTTAGTCACCGGGCCCAGGACGCCTACCCCGGCAGACCCACCCTGTTGGCAGCCCTGATTGTGGCCAGTTATTACTGTAGGCTTCATCTGGAATACTATTTGCCATGAGTTGGTGCTAGCATTACTTAGTGTGCACATTTTTGGATACAAAGAATAATAATCCGTGACTATTACATAGTTTTGAATGCCAGATAAACAGTGCCTAGCTTCTCATAAACTCTAACTGGAACAGGGAATATTGTTAGCCTGTATTTTTGTTTCTGAAGTCTATTTATTATGCATTTGTGGAGTCGCCGCTCTGAAAAGTGCGTCTGCTGTAAACATACATTTACCTGGAATATAAATTGCAACTAAATCATATCATAGCAATTTTATCATCATTCTTTGAATCCTTAAAGTGGGGTCTTTTAGTGGCTCACCAAATAACGCTATCAGGGATTTGTGATCTCTTTCTATTTCCATAAATATATTAATGAAATCGCTAGCAGACAAACAATATTCCTCAAAGCACCTTCTCAACCTGTGCATCAATGGTTTCTGCATCACGTGGTGAGCCGGAGGATAAGACACAGGCTGATATCAATCATTGTGCTTGTGGACAATTACTGCACTCAGCCCCGATTGTGATGTATCTGTTGACATTTTAATATGCCTTCCTGGTGCTTAAAACTTCACCGCAGCCAGTGTTTAAGTTTTCTGCGCCAGGAAGGCTTATTAAAATGCACCGTGTTGTTTCAAAATGTCCCATGATTCATGCAGTTCTGGACCTCATAACCTTCCATCTAGTTTGTTGTAGAGCCCATGGTGGTGCTGTCTTTGTTGGTAGATTAGGAATAAACTTTCCCAGGTAGTCCCCAAAGCAATAATAATTTATTTTTTTTAAAAACGGATTATTACTACTTTTTATCTCTGGGCAAATTATATAACCTAAAATTCAATAACCTAATCCACAAAAATGTAATATGAAAAAATGAATTTATTAAAAAATATATATCTTGGGAAACAAAGTAATAAAAATGTCCAACAAATCATGATCACAGTTTGATAGTATAAAGAATGACCTTTCATACAATATTGCATCCATTGCTCACATACACAAATCTGACATTTAAATGGTGATGTTATGTTATCAACACACTTCATATATAAACCCTGGCGTGTTATGGTGAGATACTCTGTGATATTCTGCGTTATCACTGCCATTGAGTCCTAGGTAAAATCAGGGAAAATCTGCTTTATAACGTGATATGCTGCATTATGAGTGAGCGTAATAACCCTTGTTACTTCTGTATATTGGTGTATACACTTTCTTTGCTATGGAATGGCGCACATCTCCATTACAGGAACCTCCTGCACCCATTCATGCACCAGCGGGGGAACACCTCTCACCATCCAGTCTAGCCCACAAACCCCCTACACCAGACAATGCTGAGTAATTTCATCTTGATGACTACTCTGAACTAGTTCTCACCCAGTCAGTCAGTTCCCCAATTTTTTTGTATCTCTTGTAGAGCTTCCACTTTGTCTGCCTTAAGTTTATCATGTACAACAAACTGCACATTTTGACATGGACGTACTGTATGACTGGCAGGAATTGCCCGTTTTATTTTTAATTGTATGCTCACCAGGCAAGTATCCAAGCCCTTGAAACAAGTCCCGAATTCTAAAATAAGTGCTTTAGAACTAGGTTTGGTGCAATTTTGTAATGAGAGCACCCACTTCACCAAATTTAGATTTTCACAGGCAGCTAGGTAGGCCTAAAATTGGTAGATATGGACGCTTGTATGTGTTTCTTTTTTTAACGATCAATGCTCACAATCTTTCACTGGTATATCTGCTCTAGTATAACCAGCTATTTTTTTTATATTTTGGTCTCAGTTTTGGCTTTGTCTCGTATACTTTTTCAGACAGAAGGTTAACCTGAGCTAGAGAGTCCAGTTTGTAAAACATGAGTGTTTGATTCAGTGTGATTGGGAGTATCCAGTGTCTCTCTGCTGCACTGGTTTCCAGCATATCTTCAAAAAATTCCTGAGACAGATTATGTTGAACTTTTACGCGATTTAGCCTCCACGAGTGTGAGCGTGGTAAGAGGCGAAGTGCGCATGCGTAGGAAAGAAGCAATAGACGTTGTCATGATAGGTTGATTTGTTTTCAGGAACAGCCAATGATGGAATGTGATAGACATATAAAGGACCCCCTATAGGTGCCCTAGTTATCGCCTGATGAAGTTTACTTTATATAAGAAACACGTCGCGAATTGTGTAACCAGCTCCCACTCACCTTGGTAGCTGGCATAGACACAAGTGTATCTGTTCCGGTCGCGATTATCCAAAACGGACAGGCATCCATAAACAGCTATAGAGGGCTTCTTTCCTACGCATGCGCACTTCACCTTCTACCACGCTCACACTCGTGGAGGCTAGATTGCAGCCAGTGCTACAGAGCCAGCCCCAGCGCGCGGGCCTGCAATCTGGAGGAAATTTGACATCACCCCTGTATACCCTCTCAAGTGGTGCCTTACAGAAGAGGATATCGCCTAGATCTGGACTAATTAAAGTTTTATTATATGTAAGTGTTTACTTATCTATTTTTTGTATTTTACACTATACCACTCTTACCTTGGTGCGCACCTGTGTTTTCTTTTTCTTGGTTGCCTGGCTCTGCCGACGGAGTTCTCCGCCGGGATCCATCTTTGAGGTGGGGGAAGACACCTCGAACCACAGGAGCTGCAAGAGGACAGAGAGGAATCAGTTTTCCATATCTATAGGAAGCAAGAGCGAGGACTGAACACTCTCTGACTTTTACGCGATTTTCCACATTCCCCACAATGTCCCAATAGGTGCCATCTCCTACAGAAGTGGGCTCCCTTATCCCTTATATGTGATTCTGATTTCTGTGGTGATCCTTTCTAGCTATCCTCTTTAATACGTTGTACTTGGGAATTCAGCTCTTTTCCTTGAGCTTTCACAGTTTCTGCTGCTATGCGTATCTGGAGAGTTTTATCGAAGGTTAGATCTGCTTATATGAGACGTCTCTTCCTTAACACATTTTCTTTGATGCCACAGAGGATTTGCATCTCTGATCAGAGACTCAGTCAATTCACCAAAGCCCCAGGTTATACTGAGTTTCATTAAGTCAGTAACATATTGCTATATGGTTTCTTCACATTTTTGCATGGATGTAACATTTCTATCTTTCTTAAAGCTGCAGACCAAGCAATATCCTACATGTGTGTTTTTTTAAATAAATCAGTTCTGTACTATGAGAAAATACATGTAGCATTTAATATAACAAGCATTTTTTGTTCCTATAGCAACCATTTACAAAGTCACATCCCCTTCCTCTTCTGAAAAAAGCTCTGGCACATCTCTTTTTGAGCTCTGCCCTCTCTAGCAGTGCACCAATTGTATCTAATGACTGCCCGGTCACATGAACTTTGCATCTTGGGTCTCTTCTGCTGCACTGACAGCCATTTAGTAAACCCCAGAGCACAATCTGCGCCAATCGATCACAGGAGAACGGATCGATCGGCAACTTAGCTAATCATTTGTCAGTGATTTTTATTTTTTAAACTGCAGCCTGAACTGCTGCTTTAAGTCTCATTCCTTTTTAGCATATAACATTCCTCAAATGTGGTCAGTATCTCATTTGACCTCATACTTTTTCCTTCTTCAAACTTAAAGTTATTACAAATATCCAATGCTTTCTCCCCAACAACAGGTAAAATATTGATGATTTCACTTGATCATCTTTCGCCTCAGCTCATTTGGCTACCAAATATTGTTCAAATATCTGCCTGAGCATTTGTGCCTCTGTTGCTTGCTGATCCACTTGATCTGTTTGCTGTTGTTCAGTACCAGAAGCAGAAGACAGTGACCTCTCATCCTAATCATTCAGCACTCACACCACATAATAATCGTTACGGGTTTATAAAGCAGTAAAGCAATGTAATGATAGAGACAAACTTTTAATAATAAGCAACAGCCATTGTGTGGCGCACCACTTCATCCTTGTTGCATCACATAACTATTCCCTCGACCTCACTGCTAGGGGTCCTCTCTAAATTCCCTTGATAACAACACTGTGCAATATAAGGGACCTTCTGTATATTATACGATCTACATACTTTAGTACAGTAACTAGATCAAAGCAGAAAATGTCTTGATGCTTAATGTGCGGGCCTCAATATAATACACCAACATAATACTGAAGTGTGAACTTCACCTGCAGAGAAGCAACGTCTCAAAGTCCAACACCTCAACCTCAGATGGATGTCCTGACCTTATTCCACTGCACAGCAACACCCCTGCAAAACGGACAATATCCTAAGACAGCGGAAAAATTATATATTATTGAGACATTAAAAAGCAGTACAAATTTGCATCGCAAAATCGATCGTCGTGATCAGCCTAAGGACACCCCCTATGCATTTCATGACCTCAACATCACTTCCTCATTAAGGGTACATCTTCTTTATGACTTATTAAACGTTTATTTCTTGATTAAATATAGGTTACTATAGCAGGAATTTGGGGGATGGCGCAGGTTTAATAAGTGCAGGATATTTCACAAGAAAAAGAAGGTGCATAAATCATAGTAGTTTAAAGTTCAAGTAGCCCTCCCGGAGAAGTGTAGATTTGTCATAGGGTTTGATACATTTAATGGACCAACAAGAGTTCTTCCTGTATGAAATCAGTGAATACAACACTTCATGCATGCTGATTAATGAAACTGTAGAGCATTGTTTTCTTGGGTGATAGAAACAGACATCAAATCTCACAGATTTTTTTTGTGAGTCTCACATATTTGAATTGTGTCGTACCAATTTTTAGCATCAGTAACATCACAAATGTCACTGGAGTGTCACTCAGTAAAGTCTGTTGTTTTCCCAAAATTTTCATTTTTGATTCACACTTCATCACTCCTCCACCTATGTCCATACGCTGCCCCATTATCTCCATACCTCTTCTCCAGTTACTTCTACACCCTTTATTAAAAATCAGTCTCACACTAGTCCTTCCTTCTTCCTCTCTCACTGGTCCTTCTCCTTGCTGCTGGGGATATCTTCCCTTAATCCTGAACATTGCCATGTACAAATCTCCCTGCCTCCTCCTTCCCTACTAGGAATGCCCCTACCAACTTCATACCTATTATCTGTGTCTCTGTGCTGGAATGTTTGTTCTCTGACTAACGAGGCTCTTGCTGTACATGACCTCTTCTGCTCTCTCTCCTTTCATCTCTTTGCTGTACTCAAAACCTGGCTCTCACAACATGAGTCTGCTGTGGAGGATGCTGTTGCCTGGTGGTCTTGCTTTATATCCCACCCCATACCTCAATGACCCGGGGCATATAGATCTAGTGGGGAGGAGGGGATTGGCTGGTAAGATTTGACAAGATTGTCCGGCTCAGAGGGAGCAGAGAGGTCAATGGAACAAAAGTCTCAAGAGTAGCAAAGGAAAACATGAAGGAGGAGGGTGAGAGCAATAAGTGGTGGCAAATGAAGCAAGGCAATGGTCAGCGAGCAGAAGGAATGATATAAAGAAATCAGAAATGGAACAGTTTTTTGTAAATTCAAGGTCTAAATAGTGGCCATCCTTATGGATGCTAGAATTGGTCCATTGGTGGTGGCCAAAGGAGGAGGTTAGAGACCCAGGAGACTGTGGGATCATCAATGAATCAAATGAAGTCCCACAGTAAAATAATCGAGAGTCAGAGGAGAGAAAGAAGGAAAGCCAGGATTCAAAGTCTGAAAGGAATGTGAAGGTAGAGGCGTTTGCAGAGCCAGCTTCAAATAAAGCAGGCTCAGTGCCGGTGGGGGGGGGGGGGGGGGTAGCGCGGGGCCTCTTACTTGTTCCAGCATCTCCTCATCTCAGCAACATCACATTGTCATGGCAACATGACGCTGCGATGTCACAGAGATGAGGTGATGCCGAAGAGGAGACGCCAGATGGAAGGTGAGAGGCACTTTCAGTGGCCCCGTGCGCTCTCTCGACAATCAGTTTAGCTGTTGTGGGGAAGAGCGCAGGGCCTCTGTAAGCGCAGGGCTTGATGTGATAGCACTGCCATCAAGCCGGCCCTGGGCGGTTAGTAGATGAAAATGGGTAGCAAAGCTGGATAGCTTTATCCTCGTTTTCCTTGTACCTCTCACACCTCTCCTTTTCTGTCTCTTTTACTAACATGTCCTCATCCACTGTTGATCTGTTGTTGTACCTCAGGGCTCTGTTTTGGGACCTCTCCTTTCCTCTCACTACACACTATCACATGCTGACCTCATCAACTTCTTTGGCATTAGGTATCCCCTCTATGCAGATAATACATAGCTATATCTATTCATCCCTAACCTCATGTCTGAAATCCAGTTCCAAGTCTCTGATTGCATCTTGGCCATATCCTGCTGGATGGTGATCTGCCACCTCAAACTTGATTGAGCTTCTCATATCCTCATAGTTCCTCCTAAACCTTGCCCACTGTCCACTTTTTCCATCACTGTTAAAACAACCATCCTCCATCCTGTTACCAAAGCACTTTGAAGAACAAACAAGAAAAATGGCGGTGGACTGCGTATAAAAGGGATGAACTGGTAGAGAATAAATCAATTTATTGGCACATAGTAAACCTCTAATGAGGGAAAGAAGTTAGCTCTAATGCATTTCATGCCTCTCCTAGCTTCCAATTATGTTCAATATCATCTACAACATCCCCCTTATTACATACAAGACTCTCCCCTACTTTCTACATATCACCTTTGATTTCTCATTATGCCCCTGCTCATCTCCTGCACTCTATGCTCATTGTCTCCTTTCGTTCACTTCCACCTGTACTGTGCTTTCACCTTCAACCCTTTCCCCTCACCGCCCCTTACCTGTGGAACTCCCTCACACTCGGTATCCACCAAGCATCTTATCTCCCCATCTTTATGTCGAACCTAAAAACTCACCTTCTGAATGAAGCAGTCCAATAGCTTGGACTCATCGCTGCTGCCCCACACATTGTACTTATCAGCCATCCTGGTCAGCAGTTCCACATACTGCACTTACTCTTTTCACCGACGGATTGTCTCCTATCATACCACTTAGATTGTAAGCTCTCTGGGGCAGGAATCTCCTTTCTTTTGTCTGATTTTGTTTGTTGCACTTATTGTATTAAAATTCACTGTAATGTATTGTCACGCTTGTAAAGCATTGAGTATATTTGTGGTGCTATATAAGTAAAAAGATACATGCATACATTTTCACACATTGCAGAGCAAGTTTGAGCTGAATCACTCGTGTACCCTATACATGTATGTTGCCATCCTGGAAGCCATTATAATGCACCCTGCACATTATGGCCTTTAGCTCGGTTTCTGAACGGAGCACTAATCACAATCAGTTCTCCGATCTGAACGTAAGGCGAGGAACCCTAACCTTCCATTTACATGACTGTGGTGACAATGCGAGCATGTGATCACTGGGCACAATCACATTATCACAACTTTCTGTAGGGGGCATGGCCTTCCACTGCACAAACCCAGAGGCACTGAAGGGGTTACGTGAAGAAGAAAAAACCCACAAATATTTGCGAATCCTTATTCAGAACTCAAAATCTCTGATTTGTGCCCTTGGAATTTGCATCTCTGCATAAAATGGAAACTAGAAAGATGAACGAGAAGACGCTGCAGAAGTGTACAGGGACCAAGAGGTTTGAAGTCCCCAGAGATCAGAGCTGGTATTATGTAATAATAATAATAATTATTATTATTATTATTAGACTGTCCTGAATAAAACAATAGGTTGGACAATAAAATCAGACCCCCAGCACTTGCATGAGATTTGCCTATATTTTGGTGCCTGGCCTTGAGTTTTTATTGGCTTCTAATATATGATGAAAATGTATAAAGTATTACATACAAGCTCTGGGTTACTTTCTCTTTAGAAAAACAAATGTTACCAAAAGTATGTAAACCAGTTAATCTCATACAATAGGCAGTAGATTAGCAGTGTTGTAGGTTTAGCTGCAGGGTTTATTGCCAGAGAGAAATGTTACAATGTTGTAGTTCCCTTTGATAGAGAAGAGGTCACAATTGTTTTAAACAAATTTCACAAAGTTCATTATTTTCATTTATTTATCATTATTTATAACTTTGTACACTGCTGATGTAGTATTTCCAGCGGTTTGGATGCTCTACCCTCACCTACATAACTCCTGATACTTCTGATAGGGGAACACTAACCACAATGTGGCAGTGTTGCATGTAATATGATTGAATATTTTGCAGAGTTTTGGTTGAAAGTAACAACATTAGGAATGCCGATTAATTCAACAGAAAGTGCAAAGTGCATAGAATATGTTCAATGTCACACACAGCAGATGCTGTTTTAGAATACAAAGTGATGTCCAACAAAGCAATCCTACAATCCATGTTGACCATTGGGGGCCACTGCACTGATTTACATTCTTTAATAGTCTGTGTTTAGGAGACTGGTAAAAAATGCGAGCTTAGAGTCTGCCTCTGCCCATCACCACCTGCTTCCTTCTAACGCCAATAAGGTAGGAAACTGGAATGTGAGGAACCTTAGTGTGCAAATTGTTATTAGGCCATGTCCAGCATCCTGAGCATGAAACCCAACTCTAGCTACTCAGCAGGAAAGTAATAAGCAGAGTGGAAGATGAGATGTCCGGGGGGAATTATTTGTGGTAGTATATTTTACTTTACACAGCACCCTGTCAGCACTATATGAAAAAAATAATGTTCCATGTAACCTTTAATTCAGGGGTGGCCAACTCCAGTCCAAAGACTGAGTCACCTGTGCTGAAGCAGCCATAGCTGGAAAACCTGACATGTTGGTTGCCCTTTGCGAACTGGAGTTGTCCACCCCTGCTCTAATTAAACAAAGGGTTACAGTAAATGCACTTCACAGTAAATCGCGTGTTTACACAATCTCGTGAGAATGTTGATCGGGTGCAAAAAAATAAATATGTTTGACTGTTTTTTTTTTTTCAACCAAAAAATTTTTTTTATTGAGTGCATGGTACAATAATCACATTCTCTTCCAACCCATTATCGTGTACAAAGGTATCCATAACAACTCTTTTTATAAGTAAATTCACAAAAGACAGACTGGGGTTACAAACAGACCAACAAGACCTACAGACATACTACACCGGGGAGGAGGTAGGGAGGGGGGGGAGGGGGGGGGGAAAGGCTGCCACAGTACGGTTTCGACTCCTCTGGACGTATCATAGAGGCTGTGGTTCTCGTTGAGGTCTGGATTTCTTGGGTTTGGTAGGCTTTTGGTCCCAACGGGCTCGCATTAACAGCAGTCATAACGTAGACCTCTGATCGCTTCTGTTGTGTTTTGACCTATGCTTATCTTTTTCTGTGCCTAGTTTAGTGAATCCCTAATCCTGTCAAGAATCTAAGGCCTTCTGTCCACTACACTTCATCCAAGGAGAACGCGTCTGCATCTATTAAAGCAGTATGTTGGAGGCATTGACCCCTGGGATATCGTTCAGGTCTAGCCATGGTGACCATACTTTGAGGAAATTTGTGCCGGTGTCGTTAACTAGACTCGTTAACTGTTCCATCCGGCAAACGTGCCAAATTCGATTTCTGATTTTTGGGATATTTGGTAGATCCGGTTGCTTCCACAATGCTGCGAGTTCGCACCTCAGGGCAGTTGCAAAATGTGCAATTAATTTGTGCTCCGACCTGTTTAGCCCCGGAGTGTCCCTGGCCAGCAGAAACAACCACGGGTCCAAAGGGATCGTGCAGTCGAGAATTCTCTGAAGCCAATTTCTGAGTTCCTCCCAGATTGGGAGTACTTTGGTGCAGCCCCACAGCATGTGTAGCAAGTTTGCCTGCTCCCCACATTGTTTAGGGCACAATGGGGGGTAACCTTTAACAAACTTTGACAATCGTGTTGGGGTCAGATACCACCTCATCAGGACTTTATACGCGTTCTCCTTTAATGTCGTGCAAATCGAGTTCTTAGCTGCCGCCAGGCTGATTTGGTCCCACTCTGTGTCCTCCAATATGTCTCCTAGATCTCTCTCCCATCTGTTCCTATATTTTAACGTCACGTCAGCGTCGGGGGTCGGACAGACTACCGCCTTATACATTGTAGAGATAAGTCTCTGGGTTCCTGTTCCAGTAGAACAGAGCTGTTCAAAATTGGTGCGTTTAGCGCGGTTTGGGAATTTATCATAGAAAGCTCTTAGCTGGAGGTATCTAAAAAATTCTGAATTTGGCATCGATTTTTCCGACTTAATTTGTTCAAACGGTTTGATAGATATCCTACCCTCCAGGTGTCGAAGGCGAGTGTATCCCTTCTGTGTCCATATAATAAAATCTTTCCTCTGCAGGCCCGGAGCGAAATCAGGGTTTCCCAGAATTGGGGTCATCAAGGAGTGTTGTCTCATCAAAACATGCTTATATTTGCTTTTGTCCCATACTGCCAAAGAGCTGACAACTGCGGGGAGCGGATTTATGAAGTCTCTGCGGACTGTATTTGGGAGCCAGATCAGGTCCCGCAGTACCACCGGGGCACAGCAGGCCGCCTCCAGTTCCACCCATCGCCTTCGTATGGGATGGGTGTGCCACTGGATGATTTGAGTTAATTGGGCCGCTCTATAGTACGACAACAGGCAAGGTACCGCTAGCCCTCCTTTTGTAGTGGGCCTAATTAGTATGCTAGTTTTAATGCGAGGGGTTTTATTACCCCAGATAAATTTCACCATTGCGGACTGTAACCGAAGGATCTCTTCCCTGATTATAGGGACCGGGAGGGTCTGAAATAGGTACAGAATTCTGGGAAGGAGATTCATTTTTAGAGATTGAATTCTACCAATCCAGGATATATTGTACCCTGCCCATTTCCGGAGATCGTCCTTCAGTGTCCGAATTAGTCTGGGGTAATTTGCTTTATATAGGGTGTCTGATTGTTTTGTGATATTTATTCCTAGATACTTTATGCAGGAGGTTTGCCATTTGAATTCAAAATTTACCGTGATCAATTTCTCAGTGGCTTTAGGTAAATTGATATTTAGGGCTTCTGATTTTGCCTGATTAATTTTAAACCCCGATATCGAGTTAAATTCCCCTAAAATTTGGAAAACGTTCGGCAGAGAGGTGAGGGGCTGTGATAGTGTGAGTATCACGTCATCAGCATACAGGGCCACCTTATGTAGCTGGTCACTGATTTGGATGCCTGTTATATTTGGGCTGAGTCGGATGTGCGCCGCTAGGGGTTCAATACAAAGCGCAAAAAGGAGGGGTGACAGAGGACAGCCCTGTCTAGTGCCGCTCTTTATCTGGAATTCTTCCGATGGGAAGCCCTGGTGTCTGACCTTCGCCGTCGGTCCCTGATACAGAGCGAGAATTGCCTCTATCATTCTCCCTCCCAGCCCGAACGCCCCAAGCGTCTCCCTCAAGTAGGGCCAGTCAATTCTGTCGAACGCTTTTTCAGCATCTAAACTAAGCAACATCGACGGGATACGTTTTTTTTGTGCCAGATCAATTAAGTCAATAATCCGTCTGGTGTTATCAGCTGCTTGTCGACCACATATGAACCCCACTTGATCGGGATGGACCAACTTGGACATCACCTGGTTAAGGCGATTAGCTAACAGTTTCGAAAAGATTTTTGTGTCAGAGTTTATTAACGAGATGGGCCTGTAGCTTTTACAGTCCGCTGGGTCTTTTCCCTGTTTGTGGATTACTGAGATAGACGCCTGGAGCATCGAGCCCGGGATGGGGGCACCATCCAAGAAGGAATTACAAAGTTTTAGTAAATGAGGAGCTAATATTTTACGGAATTTTTTATAATAGAGATTGGAAAAGCCGTCTGGGCCTGGAGCTTTGGCTGCTTTCAATGACTTCATTACCTCCTCATGCTTTCAATGACTTCATTACCTCCTCAATAGTAAAATCAGCCTGTAGTGCGTCCCTCTCCTCTCTGGTTACTGTAGGCAGCTGTGCCTCGGCCAAGAACGTCTTCAGTCGTGCTTTTGTGATTGGCGTGTGTGCCACTTTCGCCCCATCGTATAGGGTCTCATAGTATTTTTTAAATTCATTGACTATTTTTTTTGGGTCAGAGGTCAGATCCCTGTGTTTTGTCCGAATTGTCTGAATTTGGGAGATTTGGTTTTTGTCTCTTAGTTTGTTGGCAAGTAGGGTATCTGGCCTGTTTGCTTTCTCAAAATATTTCCGCTTAGTCCATGTCAGCTCCTTCTCAGCACGGGAGGTTAACAAAATATTCAGTTTGGTTTTAGTGTCTAGCAACTCCTTAAGGGTCATTGCGTCTTTATTCTTTTTATGTCGAGTCGAGAGGACTGCCAATTCTACTTGCAACTGATTGATTTTTTTGTCCTTCTCCCTCTTTCGCCTGCTTGCAATCCTCATGAGCTCTCCTCTCAGAGTCGCCTTATGGGCCTCCCACAAGGTAGCCTGCGATGTCACACTTCCTAAATTCTCCTGAAAATATTCCCTGATTTTATCCCCTACGTTTTGTGCAATTGCGGGGATTTTTAATAATACTTCGTTGAGCTTCCAGTTCGCTCCTGGTCTGTCCAGAATAAAATCAGTGCACCGCAGCTCAATCGGTGCATGATCTGACCACGAAATATCGTGGATGCCCGAGTGGGAGATCTGTGGAACCATTCTACTGGATACAAACAGGTAGTCTATCCGACTGTAGCGGTCATGGGGGTGGGAGTAGAATGTAAAGCCTTTCTCTTGTCTATGTTGTTCTCGCCAAATGTCAAGTAGATTATTGGTGCGCAGCCCTCTATTCCACGCTTGTCTTATCTTGGAGCTATTTTTTCCGCTTGGGGTGCATCTATCCAGTATAGGATCTAGTGTTTGGTTGAAGTCGCCCCCCAGAATTACACAGCCCTGTGCTACCCTCTGAAGTATGGTGAAGAATCTCTCAAGAAAAGCTTCCGTGCCTTCGCTCGGAGCATAGACGTTTGCCAGCGTGATCAGTTGACCTCTTATTTCACCGCTTACAATGAGAAATCGGCCGTTGTAGTCTCTTTTAATGGTCTTAATCGTCAAGGGCAAACGGTCATGCACCAGGATGGCTACCCCTCTCTTTTTTTGTGTGGCTGAGGCTGAGAACCAATTCTTAAACTTATAATCTATAAATTTTGGTGAACTAGATTTAGAAAAGTGAGTTTCCTGCAGGAGGATGATGTCAGGGTCTGATTTTCTATAGTCCGTCATAGCTAGTCTGCGTTTCCCTGGGTTGTTAAAGCCTTTGACATTATGTGATATGATAGTAATCCCTTTATTCATGTTTGCGGTTCCAAACCTTCACTCCTATGTTAGCGACCATCTGAGCCTCTGGTGTCCGTGATGAGGATGTCGGATGATCCAGTGGTGGGGTCCGCCTGTCAGCGTGCTGGAGCCTTGGGATGGGAATACAGAGGGGAGCACACTGGGGAAACATAAACAAACATATATCAACATTTATTTCAACACATAATAACTGACCAGGGAATGGGCGGGAACTAGCCCCCCCATTCTCCGGCGTTGCCCTCTTCAGGCGTACAGCCTGGACGGAGTTCGGGATGGCCCTCCTTCCCCCTCTCCCGTCCTTCGTGACTGGCCTAAATGGGACTTTCATGGGCCCCTCCTGGGTCTTCTCACCCATGCCCATGTGGAGACTCATTCACAAAGCCTTTGCGGGGGACAGCATCCCTCCCCCCCTCCCTTGCTTGTGCAGCGGAATATTGTAACGGCAATGCTGTGTAACTTAAGTTGATAACTATAAGATCAACTTCGAACTCTTCAAACTTTTTTATGTTTTTTATAAGAATAGTGTATACAGTGTAGGGAATAACTTGTCGGGAATAACTGCTTGCCCCTGCTCGCTAGACTCTCCTGTGTGTTACCTGTCTGACTCAGTGTCTGCGCATCGTTTCAGCTAACTGTTGCCCTGGGAAGCTATGTGTGTGGTTAAAGGGTTGTTGTTATACTGAAACTCTCTGGCACTCTATTTGTGTGCCCTGAGCGAACTCTCTTGCCGTGTCTGGAGTCGCCCTGCTGATTGTCTGCCTCTATCTAGTTCGTAGAGGTAAGTCCCAGGCTCTCCTGTTGCCCGCTGGATGACCGGGTGGGGCTCCCCTCTCGTGCCTCAACCTTCGCCCGGCCGGCTTAGTTGCTGGCCGCTCTGTTTGCGGCTTATTGCGCCTTCCGCCCTGTTCTTTTTAGTGGGGCTGTGTGCGCCGGTCGCCTTCCGCCGGTTGTTCCCTTCCGGCGCTGAGTGGTGACGCTTTCTGTCCCTCTGTTCCGCTTGCCTCCTCCAAGATGGCGCCTGGGCCATTTCCGGCAACGTGCTTCCGGCGGCCGCCATTTTCCCTCGGCCAGCCCGCGAAGAAGGACGTCTCCTCACCTGCTCCCGCTTCAGGCTCCCCTCCACTTCCGCAACGAAGCCATGCGTTGAGACGCCTGCTGCGGCGCCATTCTTGGCGGCTTGCGTTCCACCTCGGGACGCCATTTTCAGCTACAGGTAGGAGTTTGATTTTACTTTTTCAGATGGCCAGGATAGTCCTTTTACTGGTAATTACAGCAGGGTGATGACTTTAACAGGTCTTGTGGCTAGCTCTTTGGCAAATAAACTGGTGGGCAAACCGTAACCCCCACTATTAAACTGGAACTATATTCAACTTTAAGTAGGTATTTTCCTCAGGGTATTGCGGAATTCATCGGGCCTCAGGGGATTTTGGAGGCCTTACAGTGTTCCATTCGGGATCCTCCCGCGCCTCTCGCCTAGGACTTTGCATCGGGCCCTCCTTCAGCTCCAGTTTGTTTAGGAATTCCTCGCTTTCTCCTTGGTCCTTGATTGTTATGGCCCTTCCGTTCCGTAGGACCATCAGGCCGAACGGAAAGGTCCACCGGTATCGCACTGCCCGGTCCCTCAGCACTTTAGTCACCGGGTGCAGTGTTCTTCTCCGTGCAAGGGTGATCGGTGATAAGTCCTGGAATAATTGCATTGTGGTTCCCTCGAACCGACATGCCCCTTCTGATCTTGTGCACTTGAAAATAGCTTCTCACGTACCCTGATGTTGTTTCTACGGTCCCTGTTGTCGGCATCCTCTTGCCTGTCTAAGATCTCTGCAATCTGGACTTGCATGTGAGTGTTTTTTTTGTCCGTCTTTTTAATTTGTTTGGATGCGGCCGCCATCTTTTCTTCTAGGACCCCTGTTCTCTCTCCCAGCCCCTGGACCTCTTTCTTCATCTCTTCGAGCCCCACGTAAATCATGGTCTTCATGTCTTGATATAACCTATCAAAGTCACATATTCTAACCGGTTTTTGGGTGGGCTCGTGCGGGGGGTCCACGTCCCTCTCCGAATTGGATCCCTCTGTAGATTCTGGCGGCCTTGTTGCGGCAGCGCCTCGTGGGGTAGAGCGACCCAGGTATCTTCGTAAATCGCCCTCTTTCTTCTTTTTGGCTGTTAGGGGTGCCATCACGGGAGTATCCACTGCCCTATTACTCTTTTTTTCCCCGATTTCCTTCGGTGATTATTGCCGTTTTTTTAGTGTTTAGGGAGGTGGGGGATGGAGCTCTGACTTTATGCTACCATCCGCTCCAGCCTCGCGCATGCGCCTCCATGTTTGACTGTTTTATTAAAATGGGTTGAGTCTTCGGTATACTAATATTCTCCTATTTTTTTTTTTTCATTTTCAAAATCCTGACCCACTTTCCTCAATAAAAATGTTTATGTTGGATTAAATAGTGACTTTCAGAACAGAACTCTGAATACTTTTACATTTGAAAAGAGAAGCATGGTGAGTCAAATTAGCATAGTTCAAAGCTTGCTGTGTACGATACGAAGAGTCTGTTTTATACTGCCTGCGGAATTTATATTGATATTTATTTTATTAACCCGTTTGCTTTTAGGTGCCCAGTTTTGCAATGCATCGCTGTCCCTTTGGCAGCAATTGGGTTAAGAGCATCAGAGTCACTATGACAATAAAATAATGTAAAAACAACATTGACAGCTACTGAGACAACAATGGCAAGTGCAGCTGGAATACTCAGAGGAGACTTAAAGCACGTTATCCGCAGCTTTATAATTAGGAGGCTAAAACTTTCAATTATAGGGGTAGGAATAGTAGACACTTCCCCCATTCTTGGTTATAAAAGCCCTCCACATCCGGCTTGTTTTACTGCTGTTCCCCAGTCCCTATCTGGCACATTTCCCCTTCCAGGTGAGCCTCTGAGTCCTACTCCTGAAGACAGGAGAAAGTCATCCTTTATAGCAGGAGCGGCAGCCAGCTCCAGTCCTCAAAACCCCCCAACTCTCCAACAGGTCAGGTTTTCAGGATATTCCTGCTTCAGCACAGGTGGCTCAATCAGTGGCTCAGCCAACAACTAAGCCACCTGTGCTGAAGCAGGGATATCCTGAAAACCTGACCTGTTGATGGCCCTTGAGGACTGGAATTGGCCACCCCTGCTTTATAGGAAGGTTCCAAACTCTAAAATCTCAACTCATCACCACCAGTACACATACTAAACATGCACATTTTCCAAGTACTTCTCAATTATATTGCAAAGTCCACGAATAAAAACCGAATAATAAAATGTAAAAACTTTGTGATATCAATATGTTATGATCCATAATACTTTATATAGAGGCTGGAAATATGTGTTATTTTTTTGGACAAGAAAAATGGAATAAAATCCATTCAGCTGCAAAGCTCCTTTATTTTTACTGTTTGCTAGTGCAGGCGTCTAGTAACGTTTTTGGTCAGATAGAAAATGATTAATTTGGGTTGGGATGTGATAGTGTATTGGATCTTCATAAAATGATTCCTAGATCACGTTTTGAGTATTTAATATTCTTTGATAAAAAGTAATATGAATTTACTGTGAAATCTTGGGAGTTAGTAGCCTTCAATAGCAGATTCATATGGAATTAACACACCACAAAAAGAGTGAACAGTGTGCCAGTAATAGTTTAAATGTATGTGCAGAGAGAGAGTGAGAGAGAAAAGTGTGAATAACAGCGTACTAGTAACAGTATAAGTGTATGTGCAGAGAGAGAGAAAAGAGTGAAGAAAGAAGATGTATAGGAACAGATTGTTAGAGTTAAAGCTCTTCACAATAAATTAAGTATTTACACAATTAATCTAGTTGAGGAATGGTGATCAGGTGTAAAAAAAAAGTGTGAAAAGGAACCTTAGCGCTAATCTAAATGTATTGAATGATGTGACATACACCCAATTGCAATGTGTCAGTGATATTAAATTACAATTGTGAAAAAAAACTACTGGCCATTTTTATATTACCAGTGATATAGTTAATTAACTGCAAAAAGTGCTCCCAATGGATGAAAATAATAGTGATATTTAGTCAAACACTAATAGTGTCACCCCAACAAAGAAAGAGATCTCACACCCTGAAGTGTCCTCCAGTCATCAAAGGATAATGTATGTTGATCCAGTTGCTGATCTATGGATCAATTTAAAAGTTAAACGGGGGTTCAGGCGACGGATACTGCTGCCGTTCTGACCAATCACATCACAGAAGAATCATCTTAAAGAAAACATGGAGAGGCGCCATCTTTATTAGTTATACTCACAAACAAATCATACCATCAACAAACCCCATTGGGTGACTTCAGTAGTCTTCTATGTCACAGATGGATGAGCTTACAGACATTAGGCCTCGTCCAGGGTCGTGCTGAGCGGGCACGCACGCTCAGCGCGATCAAACACATTGCTACAATAGTTGTCCAGCGTGAGCATGCACGTACCCGTGAGAGCACGGTGCTAAGCTGTTGGGCGAGACAAATCAATTTGACTTGTCGCTCGCTGGCGCGTCACGTGAGTGTTTCGCCCAATGAGGGTGAACCAGCTCCATGACGTCATGGCCACGCCTCTGACACGTCCCCTCCGCGCACAACCAGTAGGCCACGAATCACCTGAGCAAAAACCTCATGGAGCTAGAGCACCAGGGCGTTTGCATTCACCCTGGCCGCAGCCTGACGGGCACGAGGTTCAATGTGGGTAAGTACGGGTATATATTTGTCGGAATCCCTTTTAGCTGCCGATTTATTCCTGCGGCCATCTCCTGGACAGTTAAGTTGGTGATGAGCTGCTGTATTTAATTTGTTTGTCAGTATAAGATATATTGTGAGAATAAATGAGGATTTTACACTATGAAGCTACGTGCGTCTTCCCATGTTTTCTTTTGTAAAATGGGTTGAGTCTCCGATATGTCAATGCTAATATTTGGAGGTAGTATTTTGTATGTACAATTCTGCAATATTCCGACTTCCATGCTCCGCATTGGAAAAAATAATCATCATACAATGAAGTTAGATCTGAGCTGATGCAAACCTAGCAGGCTAAAACCTGGGTTTAATGTATGACAACTTTCTAACATCTGAAGTAGAGGCCGAGACCTGGAAATGTTTTCTACAATGCATTTCATGGAGGTACATTCAGAATTTAGCTAATCACATGTTAAAACGTGATTGTTCGAACTATCTGTAGACATTAAGGAGAAAAGCTGTTAATAGTAAAGTTTCTAGTTTCTTTTTTTGCATCGTACACTATTAATTCAATGTACCATTATGTATATTGCAATTTCACAAGCATGTATTAAAAGGAGCAATTCATGCACTTTTTATTTATTATTTTTTGATATAGGTTCAGAGCAGGGGGTCTCCGGTGCTGAACCCCATTTATTTTTGCTTTGGGGACCTCCTACTTCCCTAGATACTTACTTCAAAGGGGGTGCCGCAATCTCAGCAAAGTTTAAAGCTCCCTCGTCACGCCGGCCAATAGGAAGCTGAATCTGATGACATCACAGTTTCCTATTGGCCCGCAGGGCGCTGGATTGTTGAAACTCCGCGTAATGGCGATTTCTGCTAGCCAAGCAGAGCGGCTACTGGCATACTGTATGGAGGTCTGTATCTATGGAAGCAGGGACTCCCGTAATTCAAATCAATGGGGTTCAGCTGTTCAGCTCCGGAGACCTCCTGCATCAACCCTGTGTTAAAAAAAAAATGCATGCTTGGATTTAATGAGTAAGAAATAAAAGTTGATTTATGTAGGCGAGCTTTTTTTTATAGGAAAGGTAAAAATACGACATGTTATCTGTTCACGGTTTTCATGTAATGTATGTTTTACACTAATTTCAAATACGTCTGAAGTGTAAACAACAAAAACTCAAAAAAAAGAAAAATAATTATCTTTCTTGGCAGGTTCAACTTCGCAGTTTGCGTTGGGCCCAGGCCATGATCTTTGCAATAAACGAAATAAATAACCGCACAGACCTTCTTCCAAACATAACGCTGGGTTACTCCATTTACGATACGTGCTTTGCCGTCTCCAAAGCCGTGGAAGGAATGCTAACATTTCTGACCGGACAAAACGAAACGCATCCCAACTTCCGGCTGAGCTCCCCTGGCTGCTGTTGTAGGGCTGGAGGCTCAACGTTATCCATAGCCACAGCCAGAATCTTAGGCCTGTACGACTTCCCACAGGTAACCATTACAGATCTGCTTATTCCAAAATACCAAAGCCCTTTGTGCCTGCCCATAGCTTTTTTTCTTTTCTTTATTATTATTATTTTTTAATGCTTTATATCTTTGACGTTTTAGTTGAAGAATTGCCCGGGGGTGGCTAATATTCGTTTTTCTTTGCTTTTAGCCAAAATGTATAACTTAAGAACTTGGAAACCCGCCAGAAAATGTTTCTTTCAAGGTTGTAGGAATGTCTGCGGCACTCGGGGGGATAAAGGGATGTGTTGCTAATGAGCGGAGGGGGGGGGGAAAGGGGAGCGGAGGGGGGGGGAATGGAGCGGAGAGGGGGGAAGGGGAGCGGAGGGGGGGTGGGGGAAGGGGAGCGGAGGGGGGGGGGAAAGGGGAGCGGAGAGGGGGGGAAAGGGAGCGGAGGGGGGGGGAAAGGGGGAGCGATGGGGGGGGGAAAGGGGAGCGATGGGGGGGGGAAAGGGGAGCGGAGGGGGGGGGAAAAGGGGAGCGGAGGGGGGGGAAAGGGGAGCGGAGGGGGGGGAAAGGGGAGCGGAGGGGGGGGGAAAGGGGAGCGGAGGGGGGGGGGAAAGGGGAGCGGAGGGGGGGGGGAAAGGGGAGCAGAGGAGGGGGAAAGGGGAGCGGAGGGGGGGGAAAGGGGAGCGGAGGGGGGGGGGGAAAGGGGAGCGGAGGGGGGGGGGAAAGGGGAGCGGGGGGGGAAGGGATCGGAGGGGGGGGAAAGGGGAGCGGAGGGGGGGGAAAGGGGAGCGGAGGGGGGGGAAAGGGGATCGGAGGGGGGGGAAAGGGGAGCGGAGGGGGGGGGAAAGGGGAGCGGAGGGGGGGGAAAAAGGGGAGCGGAGGGGGGGGAAAAGGGGAGCGGAGGGGGGAAAAAGGGGAGCGGAG